>NC_042998.1:206306535-206439035 GCF_006345805.1 Octopus sinensis | reverse complement strand
GGTAGTCGGAAACTCCGGATGCCCAGCTTGTGTGTGTATGTGTGGGTGTGTTAGTTTGTTTATGTCCCTGTAACTTAGTGGTTCACCAAAAGTGAATGAGTTAGCAGACTTTAAACTAAGTACTGGCATTGATTTGTTTGACAAAAACCCGTTCAAGCTGGTGCCCCAGCATGGCCACATTCCAATAACTGGAACAAGCCAAAGATCAAAAGAGATCTCTACATTGAACCCTTATTAAACCAAACCAAACTGGGGGAAGAGAATCCATTTTAGCTGATTGGAATTTCATTTCTCACAAATCCCTTGACGCTTAGACAAAATCATGAAATGAATACCAATTTTCAAAAGAAAATATTACCTGAAAATAAAATTAAATAAAAACAAATTTCTCATTTGTTTATTTGCAATAACTAATCCGTTTTTGGATTTGGTTTGCACAGCTCACTTCATTAAAAACCTATTTCTGCAAACTTCCTTTAAAAAAAAAGAATGAAAGAAAAAAGTGTATTTTTTAGAGAGTTATCAGACATTGACCTTGCACTGCTAGTATTAACTCTCTCTCCCTCCCTCCTTCCCTCTCTCTCTCCCTCCCTCTTTCTCTCCCTCCCTCTCTCTCTGTTACTCTCTCCCTCTATATATGTGATGTAAGGTGGCAAGCTGGTAGAAACGTTAGCATGCCGGGCGAAATTTGTAGCAGTATTTCGTCTGTCGTTACGTTCCGAGTTCAAATTCCGCCGAGGTCGACTTTGCCTTTCATCCTTTCGAGGTCGATAAATTAAGTACCAGTTATGCACTGGAGTCGATGTAATCGACTTAATCCCTTTGTCTGTCTTTGTTTGTCCCTTCTATGTTTAGCCCCTTGTGGGTAGTAAAGAAATATATATATGTGATGTAAAGCATGAGTAGAGAACCCAACCAACTACGATTCATATCAGCTGTTATTCAAAAGAGATGATACATAAAGTGAGCTCTCACTAAACCAGACCTCGTTAAGCTGGGTATCAGATAAACGAGTGGGAAACGGAATTAAGAGACTGTTAAGCCTGTCAGTGGTGCCCTCCACAGCGGGGATGGTGCTGTTGCTTTATGCTTGATTTCCAGCAGTGTTCCTCAACCCTTTTACCGTTTACTCTTTTACTCTTTTATTTGTTTCAGTCATTTGACTGCGGCCATGCTGGAGCACCGCCTTTAATCGAGCAACTCGACCCCGGGACTTATTCTTTTGTAAGCCCAGTACTTATTCTATCGGTCTCTTTTGCCGAACCGCTAAGTAACGGGGACATAAACACACCAGCATCGGTTGTCAAGCAATGCTAGGGGGACAAACACAGACACACACACGCATATATATATATATATACATATATACGACGGGCTTCTTTCAGTTTCCGTCTACCAAATCCACTGACAAGGCTTTGGTCGGCCCGAGGCTATAGCAGAAGACACTTGCCCAAGATGCCACGCAGTGGGACTGAACCCGGAACCATGTGGTTTGTAACCAAGCTACTTACCACACAGCCACTGCTGTGTAACCCTTAAAATAAATTACATGTGTCGTGGAACCCCTGCACCAAAAAAAAATTATATACCATATCTTTCTCATATTTTTTCATCGTAATTCATGTGGTGAATATCATATATCATCATCATCATCATCAAGTGTTTTAAATCCAGGTTTTGTCCCTGTTAACAAAGGTGGCTGGATCTACCTCAATGCCATAGCAACCAAGGCAGGTGCAGCCCACCCCAACCTTTGGGCTGGCTGGCTGGTGCTCATTCTCCCCTACTATCATAAGGCCTTTTTGGAGCTGGATTTTCTTTGGGGAGCATGTCCTTGCTTACCCCCAACCTCAGTTTCTAAACATGAGTGGTCCCTGAGACCAAGGCCTCTACGATTATTTTTAAGAAATGTGGTGGAAAACTAACTCAGGAACGTTGGGACACTACTCCCTGAGACCCTTTCAAAGCCCCCCCCCCCACCTATATATATATATATATATATATATATATATCATATATATATATATCATGCATTAGCATTAGCTTATCTCCCTCTTTCTCACAGAACCCCTAGGAACCTTTTCTGGAACCTTAGGGTTCCGGGGAACCTTGGTTGAGAAACACAGCTCTAGAGTATATATGACTGGTGCAGGTGTGACTCTGTGGTTAAGGAGGTTGGGCCGACCAAACCCTTATGAGTGGATTTGGTTGATGGAAACTGGAAGAAGCCTGCTGTGTGCGTGTGTGTGTGTGTGTGTACTGTTGTCTTGACATTACATGATAGCTGCAAACAAGCATCCTTTGTTTTCGGGCTTCTTTGAAAAATGTCGTCCGACCATGAAGAGAGATTAATTTACTTGGAAAATGGTGAGCATTGGTGACAGGAAGAGCATCCAGCTGTAGAAAATGTGTCTCAACAAATTCCATCTGACTTAATACAACCATGGTAACATGGATGTTAATATGATGATGATAACGCATGCACACATGCAGAGTAATACACATTTACTCCACAGACACAACTTAAAACACAACTCCACATACACACACGCACAGACACAGGCACACACTGCACACAAAACATATACTTACACGTGCACACACACATACTTCAAACTACCAGTTAAACACCTTTCTCCCGACCATTCTCCTACACTAAAAGGCAGCCACTCCTACTATAAATTCTTACTGTAAATTCTTCCTAGCACATTGACTCAAGTTCACTCACACACACATGCTATTATTACACACACACTTACACTTACACAGACCTGCACACAGGCACATACCCACACGCATACCTCCTTTTCTTGCGCTCTCCTATCTTAGAACTTTTCCTTCACCCATTCCCTTTTGGTCATTTCAAAATATAACCGCATGTGTATCATTGGCAATTTTCTTCCTCCGTCTTCTCTTCTTTTGGACTTTCTTCTATTTCTGAAGAAGAGCCTTGGCTCGAAACGTTAAATCCTCTTTCCTTCCTTTCCTGAGCGTCTGATAATGCAGAACTTGTGCCACGTCCTTGCGTTATTGTTTTTCCTTGTTTGTTCTTCTTTGTTTGGATTCACTGTATACATATGTGTGTGTGTGTGTTTTTGCCCCACCCATCATCGCTTAATGGTGTGTCTACATCCTTGTAACTTAGCGGTTCGGCAAAAAGAGACCGATAGAATAAGTACTGGACTTACAAAGAATAAGTCCTGGGGGTCGATTTGTTCGATTTAAAGGCAGTGCTCCAACATGGCCACAGTCAAATGACTGAAACACGTAAAAGAATATAAGAATAATAAACTGGTTCTAATTCAACAATCAAAATATTTTTGACAATTTTTTTTACACAATTCCTAAAAATATTTAATTATAAAAATTTAATTGGAATTTTCTTCAAACATTGAATTGGCTAACAAAAGCCCACTTGTGTGGAATAGGAATTTAAGGGATCCACAGTTAAAGAATGGTTGACAACCACTGGGTCTGGAACCACGTTTACAAGAGTTAAACGGTAGAGTGTGTCTACGACGAGATTTCTTCCTGCCATTATTTACGTTGCTTCATGGAAGAGAATTTAAAGGAGCGAAAGCTTACTGCCAGATTTTGTACACCTCATGGTTTGTGTGACCCCTAGCTGCCAGATTTTGTACACCTCATGGTTTGTGTGACCCCTAGCAGCATGTTGTTTCATAAGGAAATACAAAATGGTTGACTCAAAGTACCAGTGATATCTTCAGGTTGCAGGGAACTTTAATTGAAGAATATTATCTTTCAGTTTATAAAATTTGGTGTTGTGCCAGGCCATAAATCTCATCGAATTCATTATCATTGCTCGAGATATCGTTTTTAGGGATTCACAGTGGAAATGAGTTATGGCTGGTGAAGGGACGGGGAGGTAATTATCTTCAATGACATTTTCCAATCAATTCTTCTTTTCTTGTTTTTACCATTTCTTTGAAATCTCTTCCAATTCTCTCTTGGCATTTGGTGAACACTCAATAATATGAATGAGGGCCTCTTAGGTCCTTAATGAATTCAGAACATGTCTTGTCACATGATGATGGGCATTGAGCCAAGGACAAAGACAGCAAACAAACGAAGACAGCAACAACAACAACAACAACAACAACAATAGGAGTATGAAGAAGAATAAACAAAAAAAGAGACAAACCAATGAAAATCTACAACACATCATCATCATCATCATCATCATCATCATCGATAGGGGGGGAAGGAAAGTGCTTTAATGAGGGACATTTAAAGTGGTAATATTGGTTGTGGAGATGGAGAGAGTAGTGGAAAGAATAAGGGTGGTGGTGGTGGTCGTAATAGGGTTGTGATACTGGTGGTGGTGATGGTAGTGGTGGAGATTTTACAGATGCTGGTCAGATGTTGTTGATGATGGTGGTGGTAGATGTGATGGATGATGATGATGATGGTTGAGATGGTGGTGGTGGTGGTGGTGGTGGTCGTAATATGGTTGTGATACTGGTGGCGGTGGTAGATGTGATGATGATGATGGTTGTGATGTGGTGGTGTGGTGGAGATTTTACAGATGCTGGTCAGATGTTGTTGTTGTTGATGATGGTGGTGGCGGTGGTGGTGGTCGTCATAATATGGTTGTGATACTGGTGGTGGTGGTGGAGATTTTACAGATGCTGGTCAGATGTTGTTGTTGTTGATGATGGTGGTGGCGGTGGTGGTGGTCGTCATAATATGGTTGTGATACTGGTGGTGGTGGAGATTTTACAGATGCTGGTCAGATGTTGGTGGTGGTGGTGGTAGTTGTGATGGTGATGATGATGATGATGTTGGTTGTGATGGTGATGGTGGTGGTGGAGATTTTACAGATGCTGGTCAGTTGTTGTTGATAGTTGTGATGGTAGTTGTGAAGGGAATGATGATGATGATGATGATGGTTGAGATGGTCAGGTGGTTTATTGGCAAGGAAGAAAAGTGTTGTTTGGCCTCTTTGCGTGTGTGTGTGGGTGATTGTGTATGTGAAATAACAATAGCAGTAGTAGTGGTAGTAGTAGTGGTAGTAGTCCTTGCAGCCGGAGACTATAAATTGATCCTTGTTATGGCTATCTGCTCCATCGACTTGAATATCAACTCTGGGTAGGTCGAAGAGAAAAGCGAGAGAGAGAGAAAAACAAAGAAAAGAACAGCAGACAAGATTGTTGGGGAGGGGGGGAGGTGGTGGTGTAATTATGTGCGTGCGCACGCCTGTGTATGGAAGTGTGTATATTGATAGGTTTAAATATATGCGTACATATGATATACTTGGATATATGAATGTATGTATGGGGACGTGTGCTGGTACACACAAACACACACACACACACGCGTATATATATGCGAACATCTACATGTATGGAGACATGTATCTGTGCTTGTGTACATACGCATCTATACACACATCCACACACACTCACATGCATATATTTGTGTCTCTATGTCGCAGGAACAAATCCAGGCTTATTTGTAATATAATTGTAAAATATCGATTTCTTTTGACCGGACTCGATATCAGTTGTAAGTTGGTACAGGAGGATATCATCATCATCATCATCATCATCATCATCATCATCATCATCATCATCATCATCATCATCATCATCATCATCATCATCAGCATCATCATCATCATCACCATCATCATCATCATCATCATCATCATCATCATCATCATCATCATCATCATCAGCATCATCATCATCATCATCAAACATCCGTTTTCCATGCTGCCATGAGTTTGATAGCAGCTGGCACGGTTGAGAGCCCATGGTCTGTTTTGGCATGGTCCCTTACAGCCTTGATGTCCTTCTTCCTAACGCCAACCACTTTACAGAGTCCACTGGGCGCCCTTTTTACATGGCACCATTACCAGTGTTTTTTCTATGTGGGACTGGCACCGGCGCTTTTCACCCAGCATTAGCACCAGTGTTTTCTATATGGCATCATCTCAGACAGGGTCACCAAGTACCTTGCAAGACAAAAGGGCAAAACAGAAAAATGGACCCCACTACATTACCAGTATGTCTCTCTATAATCTCTATAATTGCAAGAAATACACTAATCCCTCAACTATCCTGGGTGTTACGTTCCAAACCCCACCCATCCCCCGGCGATAGGTGAAAATCCGCGAAGTAGAAGCAGTACTGTACTCTCTCTTTTACTCTTTTATTTGTTTCAGTCATTTGACTGTGGCCATGCTGGAGCACCGCCTTTAGTCAAGCAAATCGATGCCAGGACTTATTCTTTGTAAGCCTAGTACTTATTCTATCGGTCTCTTTTGCCAAACTGCTAAGTTACAGGGATGTAAACACACCAGCATCGGTTGTCAAGCAATGCTAGAGGGACAAACACACACAAACACACACACACACACACACACACACACACACATATATATATACACACAATGGGCTTCTTTCAGTTTCACTCACAAGGCTTTGGTCGGTCCGAGGCTATAGTAGAAGACACTTGCCCAAGGTGCCATGCAGTGGGACTGAACCCGGAACCATGTGGTTGGTAAGCAAGTTACTTACCACACAGCCACTCCTATGCCTATACTGTATATTTTTTTTTTATTTTTATAATTTGTATATATTCATTTTATTATAAATGTAGAACAACACCACGGAGGAATCTATGTAAGCTTAGATAATAAACCGCGATAGCTGAACCACGATACTGTATCAGTGGATTACTGTATCAGGCGACGGATTACTGTATGAGTCAAATTTCTCGCAGATCATCGCACTTTCCCGTCTTGACACATTAGCTAATGTACTCCTAGATAACTCTAAACATTCAATGATCATGAATGAAAATCATGGATAGCAAGTCACTTAGCAGTTCGGCAAAAGAGACCGATAGAATAAGTCCCGGGGTCGATTTGCTCGACTAAAGGCAGTGCTCCAGCATGGCCGCAGTCAAATGACTGAAACAAGTAAAAGAGTAAGTGAGCGAAACTGATCACTTGTAAGTTCAATGTGTTGGTCATGGACACAAGAGACAACCCACATTTCCTTCTGTTCGCCTTTCGATGTCTTATCAATACGGCCTGTTTCTACAAGATTTGGATCTGAGATTGTGACAAGTTCATATTTATGTCAGAGATTCTTGTGTTCTTTAACTTGTTTTGGTCATTTGATTGTGGCCATGCTGGAGCACCATCGTGGGAGGCACATGGCCTAGTGGTTAAGCAGTGGACTCGCGGTCAAAGGATTGCAGGTTCGAATCTCAGACCAGGCGATGTGTGTGTTTATATGCTCCACGCGGCTCCGGCAGAAGGTAACGGCAAACTTCTGCTGATTCTTTCGCCACAACTTTCTCTCACTCTTTCCTCCTGCATTTTGCAGCTCACCTGCGCCGGAGCGGTGTCCCGTCCAGGTGGGGAACCTATATGCCAAGAAAACCGGGAAACCGGCCCTATGAGCCAGGGATGGCTCGAGAAGGAACAAACAACAACAACAATGCTGGAGCACTGCCTTTAGTCAAACAAATCGACTCCAGGACTTGTTCTTTGTTAGCCTGGTACTTATTCTATCGATCTCTTTTGCTGAACTGCTAAATTAACGGGTACATAAACACACCACCATCAGTTGTCAAGCGATAGTGGTGGGGGACAAACACAGACACACAAATATATACACAGATATATATATATAATGGGCTTCTTTCAGTTTCCGTCTACCAAATCCACTCACAAGGCTTTGGTCAGCCCGAGGCTATAGTAGAAGACACTTGCCCAAGGTGCCACGCAGTGGGACTGAACCTGGAACCATGTGGTTGGGAAACAAGCTTCTTGCTATAGCTACTCCTATGCTTACAGGATATTAATAACACAGCCATCCATACTCTTTACTCTTTTCTGTCATGTGACTGTGGCCATGCTGGAGCACCGCCTTTAGTCAAGCAAATCAACCCCAGGACCTATTCGCTGTAAGACTAGTACTTATTCTATTGGTCTCTTTTGCCGAACCGCTAAGTTACAGGGCGGTAAACACACCAACATCGGCTGGCAAGCAATGTTTGGGGGAGGGGGGGACAAACAGACACACAAACATATACACACACATACATGCATATAAACATATATATATATATATTTATATATACATATATACAACAAGCTTCTTTCAGTTTCTGTCTACCAAATCCATTCACTAGGCTTTGGTTGGCCCGTGGCTATTGTAGAAGACACTTGCCCAAGGTGCCACGCAGTGGAACTGAACCTGGAACCATGTGGTTCATAAGCAAGCCACTTACCACCCAGCCACTCATACCACTTATATTCACCTTCCCATCACTCGAGGGTTTGTTCTGATACATCTTCCCCTTGATCAGCTTTCATTTCAAATAAGGGTTACTATATGTCTCCCCCTTCAACCATTCACCTGTTCTTTCTGTGTCTCAACACCACCCTTAATATTACACCCCCACACTTAATCAAATTACTTGGTGTCCTCCCTAGTGCCGATAATGGCACTCTTTTGGTTACGAGGACAAGTGTTCCAGTTGATCCAATGAATGGAACAGCCAGCTTGTGAAATTAACGTTCAAGTCACTGAGTATTCCACAGACATGTGTACCCTTAACCCTTTCATTACCAACCCAGCTGAAACCAGCTCTGGCTCTGTAATACAAATGCCTTGTTTTCATAAGTTTTTAATCAAAATCTTCCACCAAACCTTAGTCACAATTTATGTTCCTAACACTAGCTGAATGATAACAAAGTTATTTTACTAAATTCTTTGTTATATTTAGAATTAATTGAAAGAAACACAGAGCATCTCAACAGAAATATGGTAAAAAAAGGGTTAAAATATATAATAGAGAAACAATTCTTAACCCTGGCTGAAACCACCTCTGGTTCTGTAGTACAATTGTCTTGTTTTCTTAAGTTTTGAATTAAAATCTTCTACCAAACCTTAGTCACAATTATGTTCCTAATACTAGCTGAATGATAACAAAGTTATTTTACTAAATTCTTTGTTATATTTGAAATTAATTGAAAGAAACAGAGAGCATCTCAACAGAAATACGGTAGCAAAAGGGTTAATGTAGTTTTCAGGGAGATTCAGTGTGACAAGGCTGGCTCCCTTTGAATTACTGGTACTATTAATTTTTACCATCTGAGCAGACTGGAGCAACGTGATGTCAAGTGTCCTGCTCAAGGATACAACACACTGCCGGGAATTGAACTCACAATTGTATGAGTGTGAGCTGAGTACCTTAACCACTGAGCCACATACTTCTGAAAAAAATCTAAATGTAAAACACAATAACAAGAATGAGAAGTGTCTTGGTTTGGGGTTGGGGTCGGGTGGAGCGGGTCTGGGAGTCGCACGGTTTCTAATAAGAAATGGCAATTTATCTGCATTGAGATTCTCTCTCAGTGAGGTTATCATTGATTAAGTTTATTGCTTGTGAGACTGTCTTCCACTGCAGCAGCAGCAGAAGACATTAGCAGGGCGGGGGGGGGGGGGAGTGGCGCTGTTGAATTGCTTCTCTATCTTTGCTTTGAGAAACTGGAGAAAGTTGCCGGATACCGAATTAAACAGGATATAAATAAATAAATAAAGAAAGAAAGAAAGAAATATATGGAAATTCTCTCTGAAGACAACTGCAGAATAAAAGAGAGGAAAAAAAAACAGAAAAAGAATTACAATAAAACAGAAAAAAAAACCAAAAAAAGAAAAAAGATATGATTTTTTCAGAGGACTGTGATTCTCTCTCTCACAGACCTGCTTCTCTTTCGGTATCACAGAATAATTCCAAATATACAAGAATTCTTTATTTACAGCTTTGTTATGCACAAATACACGGTTATCTTGAAATGAGATGATAGCAATCGGGAAAAGTGAAGAGTCAGTTTTATGTCTGTCGTCCCTCTGGAGTCTATTAAAATAACCAGCAGACATTAGCAGGAGTCTGATTCCATCAACCAATCAACCATTTCTCTCCTCTGCAATGTCTTGTGCTAATGCAAGGGATCATTGTCTCATATTCTCTTATAATCATCATCATTTAATGTATTGGGTTGTCTAGAAAGTTTGTGCCAATTTATAGTAGCTTAGCTTTCAACTTATCTTAGAACATGGTTGAGTCCATAAAATAAGATTTGACTACACCTCCATTTAGAGCACAGTTTAAGCTATCTTTTCGTGGAAGAGGGTTTATGTTCCTATAGCCTGTGTTAATTCTGTAACCCTTTAAAATGGAAGATAAGAAAGTTCATTTTCAGCACTTGATGCTTTGGGAACCAGACACAAATTGCTGCAGCTTGGCTGGGATGTGTTACCCCACCCTCCATATTCACCAGATATTGCTCCTTCGGATTTCCACTTATTCAGGTCTCTGCAGAATAGTCTTAATGGTAAAAATTTCAATTCTTTGGATGCCGTAAAAAGATACCTTGATGAATTCTTTGCCATGAAACCACCTCAATTCTGGGAAGAGGGTATTTTCAAGTTAAAGGAAAGATGGAGAAGCATTGTACAGCAAAATGGTTCATGTTTGGTTGATGAAAAAAATATAGTGGCAAGTATTTATTGACCCTGACTTGTCATGCTCTGCAGCATCCGCATCATCAATCATCATTTAACATCCACTCGTGTGTGAGACAAACGGAATTTGTTGAGGTGTATGCCCTTCCTGTCACTAATTCTAACCTGACTGGCACCTGTGCCAGTGGCCCATAAAAAATAATACCCAGTACATTCTGTAAAGTGGTTGGCATTAGGAAGAGTATCCAGCTGTAGAACCCATGCTAAAACAATCAACTGGGGCCTGATGCAGCTCTCTGGCTTGCCAGCTTCCATTGAACTGTCCAACCCATGCCAGCATGGAAAATGGACGTTAAATGATGATGATGATGTTGGCTGGTAGAATTTTTAGCTCATCAGATGAAACACTAAACAGCAATTGTTTTGGCTCTTTATACCATCATCATCATCATCATCATTCAATGTCCGCTTTCCATGCTGGCATGGGTTGGACGGTTTGACTGAGGACTGACAAGCCAGGAGGCTGCACCAGTCTCCAGTCTTATCTGGTAAAATTTTTACAGCTGGATGCCCTTCCTAATGCCAACCACTCCAAGAGTGTAGTGGGTGCTTTTTATGTGCCACCGGCACATGAGCCAGTCAAGGGGCACTGACATAGTAAAGGGTCACTGGTATAGGCAGGGGGCACTGGTATAGTCAAGGGTCACTAGTATAGTCAGCGGGCACTGGTATAGGCAGGGGACACTGGTATAGGCAGGGGCACTGCTATAGTCAGCGGGCACTGGTATAGTCAGGGGTCACTGATGTAGTCAGGGGTGGGGCACTGGTATAGTCAGGGGACCTGGGTTCAGATTCAGTTTAGGTCAACTATACTACTCATCGCCCCTGGGTGTGGTAACATACATGTACTGGTCAAATACTTGCACCCCTCCCCTTAAAATTGCTGACCTTGTGCCAAAATTAGAAACAGTTGTTGTTGTTATTATAAATGTGTTTTTGTTGTTGTTGTTGCAGGAAGTGATCTTATTGACTGGTTGATGAAGAAACTTGATATCACAGAACTTAACGAAGTCTACCACTTAGCCAGTCTCCTCTGTCACTATGGATATATTTTCCCAATCACCGATACGAAATCGTTGAGTGTCAAAGAAGATGGATCCTTATACCGCTTTCAGGTAACATTTGCATCAATATATATATATATACATGTGCGTGCATGTGTGTGTGTGTGTGTTGTTTTAACCTTTTGCTAATGATATTTCTAATTAAACAAATCGGCAAACTGGCAGAATCGTTGACGTGCCAGGCGAAATACTGCCAAGTATTTTGCCTGACACTATGTTCTGAGATCAAATGCTGACAAGATCAACTTTATTTTTTTTATCCTTTTGGGGGTCAGTAAAATAAGTACCAGTTATGCACTGAGGGCCTATGTAATCGACTACACTCCTCAACCAAAATTTCAGGCCTTGTCCCTAAAATAAAAAGGATTATTATTGTTATTATTCTCATTAAGGTAAGCTATTATTAACTTACCTACTCCCCACTGGAATTACTGGCCTTGTGCCAAGATGTGAAACCAATATTTCTAATTAAAGTCCATCATCATCATCATCATTTAACATCCGTTTTTCCATGCCGGTATGGGTTGGATGATTTTATCAGATCCAACAAGCTGTCGAATTGCATTAAACTCCAATGTCAGACTTTTGCATCGTTTCTATGGCTTGGCGCCTTTCCTATGCCATCCACTTTACAGAATGTACTTAACTCCTGTTTTTTCTTTTAAAATTTTATTTCATGGCACTGTGCTGGGGCCACGTCATCAAAAGCCCCCTGTGCCCCCCGTGAAGTGGTTGGCATTAAGAAGGGCACCCAGCCATAGAAACCACAGCAAAGCAGTTATTGAAGCCTGATGCAACCCTCTGACAGATCTCAAATTGTTCAACTGATGCCAGGATGGGAAATAGGCATGAAATGAAGATGATGATGATGATGGCTTTAAAATGGCCATTGTAGAAGACACTTGCCCAAGGTGTCACAGAGTGTGATTGGTCAGAACCTATTTCTTTACTACCCACAAGGGGCTAAACACAGAGGGGACAAACAAGGACAGACAACCGGATTAAGTCGATTATATCGACCCCAGTGCGTAACTGGTACTCATTTAATCGACCCCAAAAGGATGAAAGGCAAAGTTGACCTCGGCGGAATTTGAACTCAGAAAGTAGCTGCAGACAAAATACCCATTTCTTTACCACCCACAAGGGGCTAAACACAGAGGGGACAAACAAGGACAGACAACCGGATTAAGTCGATTATATTGACCCCAGTGCGTAACTGGTACTTAATTTATCGACCCCGAAATGATGAAAGGCAAAGTTGACCTCGACGGAATTTGAACTCAGAACGTAACGGCAGATGAAATACGGGTTACGCATTTCGCCTGGTGTGCTAACAATTCTGCTAGCTCGCCTGGATTGAACTCAGAACCATGCGGTTGGGAAGCAACCTTTTTACTAGAAAACCACGCCTGTGCCTTGCTTAAGACGTTCACAAAAGTATGAGCCTCTCAAAGCAAACACCATTTTGTGTGCATTCATTCTAAATTTGTAACGCATCCATTGGAGTTCACTTGTCTTTCGTAGGTTCAATGACGTAAATATTGAGAATATATGAGAGACAGTCTGATTGATTTTTATTCCAATTCAATTCTAAAAAAATTGATCTCTGTCTAGCTATACCAGATCAATATGCATTTTATTTGCAGTCCAGATATATAGCATGGCAAGAAGTGTGCTTCCCAACCACATGGTTCTGGGTTCAGTCCCACTGCACAGCTCCTTGGGCAAGTGTCTTCTACAATAGCCTTGGGCCAAACAAAGACTTGTGAATGGATTTGGTAGATGGAAACTTAAAGAAGCCCATCGTGTGTGTGTGAGTAATGTGTCTTTGTTTTTATTCCCTACCACCACCACCACCACTTAGCAACCGGTGTTGGTGTGGTTACATCCCAGTAACTTAGCAGTTTGGCAAAAGAGACTGATAGAATAAATATCAGGCTTTAAAAAAATAAGTATTGGGACGGATTCATTCGACTAAAAATTTGAAAGAGTGCTCCAGCAAGGCCATAGTCTAATGATTGAAACGAGTTAAAGATAAACATATCTATCTATCATATATATATATATATATATATATATATATTATATATATATATATATATATCATCATCATCATCATCATCGTTTAGCGTCCGCTTTCCATGCTACCATGGGTTGGACGGGTCAACTGGGGTCTGTGAAGCTGGAAGGCTTCGTCAGGCCCAGTCAGATCTGGCAGTGTTTCTACGGCTGGATGCCCTTCCTAACGCCAATGCCCTTCCTAACGCCTATATATATATCATCATCATCATCGTTTAACGTCAGCTTTCCATGCTAGCATGGGTTGGATGATTTGACTGAGGTCTGGTGTACCAGCCTCCAATCTGATCTGGCAAAGTTTCTACAGCTGGATGCCCTTCCTAATGCCAACCACTCCGAGAGTGTAGTGGGTGCTTTTACGTGCCACTGGCACGAAGGCCAGTCAGGTTGTACTGGCAACGGCCACACTCAAATGGTGCTTTTTATGTGCCACCTGCACAGGAGCCAGCCCAGCGGCACTGGCAATGACCTTGCTCGAATGTTTTTTCTTCACGTGCCACCAGCACAAGTGCTAGTAAGGTGACGCAGGTAATGATCATGCTCGAATGGTGTGTTTAATGTGCCATCGGCACGAAGGCCAGCTTGTTGCTCTGGCAATGGTCTCACTCGTATGGTACTTTTTGTGCTCCACTAGCTACGGACACCAGTCACCAAGTTTGATTTCGATTTCACGTGCCTCAACAAGTCTTTGCAATCAAGTTTGATTCCCAAAGAGAGTTAGAGGTCGTAAATCCAACTGACGGATAGTATCTACCCAATATACTGCTGGTAGAATACCCAATTATTGAGCGTAATAAATGGGCGAGGGTAAGAAGTGGTTTTACCCTTTAGTTATACGGCAAGAAGAAAATGGAGGGGATCCTGAGATGCATCAACTGTTAGACATTATATTATGTCTATTTATTTATTTTGAACAATTCTGAGAATATATATACACGTGTATGGATTGTGTTTTACATATATAAGTACCAGTAATTTCTAGAATAGAGAAAGAACATGTATATATATTCTGATAACTGTTTAAAATAAATAAATAGACAGAATATAATATAATGTCTAACAGTTAATGCATACTACCTCTGGATCCCTCCATATATAGTTGAAACTTACAGAAAGATGAAGACAGGTGTATGAACAATCAGGTGTATTAGTTTGACACTCGGAAAAGTGAGAAAGTCTTTTACATTTCGAGCCTACACTCTTCATCAAAAAGGAACACGAAATAAACAGAGAATTAAAAATACTCTCTCTCTCTCCTTCTCTCTCTCACACATGCACACACATACACAACTATTAAAGCAGTAAGTAAAGAAGTGATTGCTGTGGCATTCATTCTTTTCCTCTTACTCATTGACAGCAAAATTGCAGAGAGAAAATTATTGCTAGACATGTGAATAAAATCTTCTTCATAAATTTGCTTTAGGTTTCTTTTTTTTTTTATATATATATTTATTAGTTGCTTATTTTATGAAGCTTTACTAACTCATACACAATCACACACACACACACACACACACTTACATCATCCTACATATAGATATTTAAGAAGCTTATATGACTTGAAAATTCACTAGAAGTGAATAATTGTGTACGTGCATATGTATGTTTGTCATGTGCATATGCGTGAATATGTATATGAATGCTTTGTACACACACACACACACACACACACACACACACACACACATGCATTTACAATCTATTTATTTAGTCTATATTTAAAAAAATATAGAAATAAAATAAGTACTAAGTTATTTTTCCCCCCTGGCAAAGAAAATAGAGGATATCAAAGAAACCATCTTATATAAACGTTACCAAAAACACCAAAACAACATCTGAAAAGCATAAAAATAATAATAAATAAAATGCAAAAACTACATTATCAAATATCAAATATAATTATCAAATATAAACCATTCCGTATCAAATTTATCCATAAACCATCGCAGCAGACATCGCTCTCTTCCTCTCTTCTTTGTCATCGTTGACTCATTCTCTCTCAGAATCCGTTTTTTATCACCATTAAATAAGAAAACTGTTTTTCTTTCAAAATTCCACTCTTGAAATATTCTGGGGTCGTTCCCAGGATTCCTTCTCGTGTTTCTTCAGTTGCAAAATGCCAAAAAAAGAAAAAATTAAAATTCTTGTTATCAAGTGGCAATCTTCACAACTTGGATTCTTTCAGAGAAGAAACCAAACCAACAGCACGGAATCATGCAATAACGGTAGATGGAGTTGTCATCATCATAATCGTCATCATCGTCGTCATCATCACCATCATCATCATAATCGTCATCGTCATCATCATCACCATCATCATCATAATCATCATCGTCATCATCACCACCATCATCATCATAATCGTCATCGTCATCATCATCACCATCATCATCATAATCGTCATCATCACCATCATCATCATAATCGTCATCGTCATCATCATCACCATCATCATCGTCATCATCATCACCATCATCATCATAATCGTCATCATCATCACCATCATCATCATAATCGTCATCATCATCACCATCATCATCATAATCATCATCGTCATCATCATCACCATCATCATCATAATCGTCATCATCATCACCATCATCATCATAATCGTCATCGTCATCATCATCACCATCATCATCATAATCATCATCGTCATCATCCACATAGTCATATTTTAGGACTATTTCAAGGCCAGGTTTTTCCATCATTCACCTCGTCCGCCCCACTTTGATGTGGTCCTTAGTCAACTCTACTTCGTTTGAGATTATTCTTTCAAATCCCATCCCACCATTATGACTCCCTTCTCCCAGCTGAGGGTTTTTTTTTGTTTTGCAAATTACTCAGTGCTTGTGCCACATAAGAAGCATCCAGTACACTCTGTAAAGGGATTGGCTTCAAGAAGAGCATCAAGATGTATAAACCACATCAAAACAGACAGTGGAGTCTGTTTCAGCCCCTGGCCTTACCAGCTCCTATCAAGCCATCTGACCCATGCCAACATGGAAAACGGAGATTAAATGATGATGATGATGGTGATGATGATTTCTTCTCATAGACATAAGCATGGCTGTGTGGTAAGAAGCTTGCTTCCCAACCACATGGTTTCAGGTTCAGTTCCATTGTGTGCCACCTTGCGCTCAGGCCAACCAAAGCCGTGTGAGTGCATTTTGGAGACAGAAAGTGAAAGAAGCCAGTCGTATATATCATCGTTTAACATCCACTTTCCATGCTAGCATGGGTTGGACGATTTGACTGAGGGTCGGTGAACCAGATGGCTGCACCAGGCTTCAATCTTGATCTGGCAGAGTTTCTCTGAGAGTGTAGTGGGTGATATTGGATATCATTTATCCAATATACTGTTGGTAAAGTACCCAAATTCTTAATACATAAAAGTTTTTAATTGCAATGCAATTAACTTATTTATTGTATTAAACGGGTGAATGTAATATATATACTTGGTGACCCTGTCAGTGCAGGTGCCACTTAAAAAGCACCCAGTCCACATTGTAACATGGTTGGCATTTGGAAGGGCATCCAGCTGTAAAAGCCTTTCCAAAACTGACCTCACCTGTGCTTGTTCCACGTAAAAAGCATTAAGTCCACTCTGCTGAGTGGTTGGTGTTAGGAAGGGCATCCAACTGTAAAAATCCTGCCAAAAGTCACAGAAGTCTGGTGCCGGCTTCGGCCTGGCCGGCTTTTGTCAAACCATCCCACCCATGCCAGTATGGAATATAGATGTTAAACGATGATCACACACACACACACACACAATGGGCTTCTTTCAGTTTCCATCTACCAAGTGCAATCACAAGGCTTTGGTCGGCCCGAGGCTATAATAGAAGACATGAGACTGAACCCAGAACCATGTGGTTGGGAAGCTAGCTCCCTACCACACAGTCATGCCAGCACCTGTTTGAATACCTTTCTATACTAAGAGTGTGTAGAATCTAACACATAAGCAAACATGTTCATTCATTCATTAAAAGAGACCAAATTGTGTACAGCAGAAAAGGCTCCTCCCCACTGTCCACTTCAACCAATCAGCATTCGCCTTCTTACTAAGCCACACCTATTCCCAATAGCCTTATTGTTTATACAACAACCTGACTCTTATCCATTATTGCAATTAGTTATCAGTTTAACGAGTTTCACCTTCCAGGTTTGAAACAGAAGATGATGACAGGTGATTCCTTGGTTTCTTTTGCCATTCCAGACAAAGATGTGTTCTGACGTTTCCCTGGTGAATGGATTGTATCAATAGAAATAAGAGAGAAACGGTTTGAACAGACACACTTGCATCCACATACATACACAGACGTATATTTACATACACATGCATATATCTATCAATATCTATTTATACACACACACACACTTTCACATATATATTTAATACACACACACAGAGGGTGGAGTGTGGTTGTCATGATACTCTTTACTCTTTTACTTGTTTCAGTCATTTGACTGCGGCCATGCTGGAGCACCGCCTTTAGTCGAAGAAATCAACCCCAGGGCTTATTCTTTGTAAGAAACCTAGTACTTATTTTATCGATCTCTTTTGCCGAACCGCTACATTACGGGGATGTAAACACACCAGCATCGGTTGTCAAGCAATGTTGGGACACACACACACATATATATATATAGACATGGTAAACTTAAGTAAACTTAACTAAGTAAACTTAAGTTTACCATGAAATGGTCCTTTTTCATGCCGAATTCTACTTGGTGAAATTATTGATTACTTCTTAATTAATTTTACCCTTAGTTATTATATATATATATTGACATATATATATATAATAACAGTTTCCATCTACCAAATCCACTCACAAGGCTTTCGTTGGCCCAAGGCTATATATACATATCATCATCATCATACATACACACACTCACATATATATATACTTGGTGACCCCTGTCAATGTAGGTGCCACTTAAAAAGCACCCAGTCCACATTGTAACATGGTTGGTGTTCAGAAGGGCATCCAGCTGGAGCCATGTGGTTGGTAAGCAAGCTACTTACCACACAGCCACTCCTGCACCTATGATATACATATATATACACACACACACATACATTCATATATATTACTTATATATATTTATATTCTTCTATTTCATATCTTCTATTACTTGTTGCTCTGTGGCCTAGCTGGGGCACCACCTTGATGGGTTTTAGTTGAACAAGTCCACCCCTGTACCTATTTTCTTTTTCAAGCCGGGTACTTTTTCTGTTGATCTCTTTAGCCAAACTGCTAAGTATCAGGCAAGTGTCTTCTCCTGTTGCTTCAAGCCAACCCAAAGCCTTGTGTGTGGATTTGGTAGATGGAAACTGAAACAAGCCGTTTTTGTATGTATATCATCATCATCATCGTTTAACGTCCGCTTTCCATGCTAGCATGGGTTGGACGATTTGACTAAGGGCTGATGAACCAGATGGCCACACCAGGCTCCAATCTTGATCTGGCAGAGTTTCTACAGCTGGATGCCCTTCCTAACGCCATCCACTCCGAGAGTGCAGTGGGTGCTTTTTATGTGCCACCGGCACGGGGGCCAGTCTGGCGGAACTGGCAATGACCTCGCTCGAATCTTTTTACACATGCCACTGGCACAGGTGCCAGTAAGGCAACGCTGGTAACAATCACACTTGAATGGTCCTTTTATGTGCCCCTGGTACAGAAGCCGGTTAGCCACTCTGTCAACGATTATGCTCGTATGGTGCTCTTAGCACCCTGCTAGCACGGACGCCAGTCATCGAATTTGATTTTTATATATATACATATATATATATTTTTTCTTTTTACTTGTTTTAGTCATTTGACTGTGGCCATGCTGGAGCACCGCCTTTAGTCGAGCAAATTGACCCCAGGACTTATTCTTTGTAAGCCCAGTACTTATTCTATCGGTCTCTTTTGCCGAACTGCTAAGTGACGGGGACGTAAACACACTAGCATCGGTTGTCAAGCAATGCTAGGGGGACAAACACAGACATACACACAGATACATATATATATATATATACATATATACGACAGGCTTCTTTCAGTTTCCGTCTACCAAATCCACTCACAAGGCATTGGTCGGCCTAGGGCTATAGCAGAAGACACTTGCCCAAGATGCCCCACAGTGGGACTGAACCCGGAACCATGTGGTTGGTTAGCAAGCTACTTACCACACAGCCACTCCTGCGCCTATATATAATATATATATATATATATAGAAAGAATGAAAATGTTACTTTTTTTAAAATTAGGTACATTTAAATTTCTTTATATAAATACATTAAAAAGATGTTTTTGCTTTACATGTTTTGGTTGTTTATAAACCTTATCAAAAATATTTACTTCAATGAAAGATGTAGGGAAAAGAAATTATTAATAACATTATTAATAAAATAAACATTCATAGTGTACTTTTCCTGCAAGAGTACGTGGTGATTTTCATGAATTTTCGTGATGTTGCTAGTAGCAACTCCAGCTGCTGCCTGCGATGGTAAATTAACTAGTGTGGTCAAAACTGCTTTTAATAAAAGCAGCATTTTTGTTCTTCTTTTTCATAAATATCTACTTACTCGTGTGTTACCTCTACATTATTAAAAAAACAGTTTCACATAACCAGCCCCAGCTCATTCAAACGTACCTTGGATCGTAGGGTGACCTGCTGTGCTTGAGGAGACCTATTGAGTCAAGTACATCAACATCAAAATGGAAATTGTAGTTGTTACCCTTGTGTTGGTGGCACATAAAAAGCACCATCCGAACGTGGCCGATGCCAGCGCCGCCTTGACTGGCTTCTGTGCTGGTAGCACATAAAAAGCACCAACTGATCGTAGCTGTTGCCAGCCTTTCTCTTGTCCTTGTGCCAGTGGCACGTAAAAATCACCCACTACGCACATGGAGTGGTTGGCATTAGGAAGGGCATCCAGCTGTAGAAACTTTGCCAGATCAGACTGGAGCCTGGTGCGGCCTCCTGGCTTCCCAGACCCCGGTTGAACCATCCAACCCATGCCAGCATGAAAAGCGGACGTTAAACAATGATGATGATGATGATGATGATGCCTTACATCTCCATACACAACCCACATAACAATGAGACCTTCAAGACTATACTCCATAGCAGAAGAGGGACCCAAAGATGAATGAAATCCTACAAACGCACACAATCGTCCAAAGTAAGAGACAGTCAAAACCAATGAAGAGGATTTTAACCCTGGCCAAATTACACTCAACAATAGCTACAAAGCTGACAGTAAAAAAGTGCGCAAGGCCCAACTATGGGATCCGTATCAACATAATAGAAGGATCAGGATACCAATTGGAACAAGGCCAAAATTTTGCCATAAAAACCAACTTTACATGTGCATCAGAGAATTTGATTTACTTAATTACATGCTAGGGATGCAAACGGCAATATATTGGACACACAAAAAACAGCCTACATCAGAGGATGGCAGTACACAAATCCCATATTAGAATTCCAGAATACAAGAAAATATTGATCAGCAAACACATAGACAAACACATGGCCTAGTGGTTAGAGCAGCAGATTCGTAGTTGAGGGATCGCAGGTTTGAATCTCAGACCGGGCGATGTGTGTGTTTATGAGCAAAACACCTAAGCCCCATGTGGCTCTGGCAGAAGCTAATGGCGAATCTCTGCTGACTCTTTCGCCACAACTTTCTCTCACTCTTTCCTCCTACATCTTGCAGTTCACCTGTGACGGACCGGCGTCCCGTCCAGGTGGGGAACCTATATGCCAAGGAAACCGGGAAACCGGCCCTTATGAGCCAGGCATGGCTCAAGAAGGAACAAGCAACAACATAGCCAGATGTGCATCCAATAAATATCCCAAATTCACAACTTTTCCATTATACGAATTGAAAGACAATGCTAACCAAAAGAAGTATCGACCGAGTCTAAATTCTTTAAGCTCGGAACACTGAACCTATATTCTCTTTACTCTTTTACTTGTTTCAGTCATTTGATTGCGGCCATGCTGGAGCACCACCTTTAATCGAACAAATCGACCCCGGGACTTATTCTTTGTAAGCCTAGTACTTATTCTATCGGTCTCTTTTGCCGAACCGCTAAGTGACGGCGACGTAAACACACCAGCATCAGTTGTCAAGCAATGCTAGGGGGACAAACACAGACACAAACACACACACACATATATATATATATATATATATATATATATATACATATATACGACAGGCTTCTTTCAGTTTCCGTCTACCAAATCCACTCACAAGGCATTGGTCGGCCCGGGGCTATAGCAGAAAACACTTGCCCAAGATGCCACGCAGTGGGAATGAACCCGGAACCATGTGGTTGGTTAGCAAGCTAATTACCACACAGCCACTATATTATTCATAAGAAATAAAGACGAGACATTGAATAAATCCGTTTCTGTGAAGACCTCAGGGGAGATAACTTTATGATGACTATTATTGCTGCTGCTGCTTATTTGACTGCTGCGGTCACTCCTTTTGAAAGCAATCTTGACCACAATACTTAATTTACCATCACAGACAGCAGCTCAAGTGGCTATTAGCAATGCCCCAAAAATTAATGAAAATTACCGCGTGCTCTTACAGGAAAAAGAAAAGTACACTACAAACGTTTATTTTATTAATAATTTTATTAATAACTAGCAGTATCACCTGGCGTTGCTCGGGTTTGTAAGGGAAATAACTATATAAGCATTTTTAGAGAGTTATAGCCAAAAAATAGCAAAAAAATGCATTAAAAATGGAAAAAAAATTATGGTAAATTTTTTTTTAAATCGTTGACTCATCATAGACATTTTTAGAGAGTTACTTCCCTTATATAATAGCGAAAAAATGCATTAAAATGGTAAAAAATGATGGTAAATTCTTTTTTAAATCGTAGACTCATCGTAGACGTGCGCTAATACCCAGAAGGGCTCGATATGAATCACGACTATAAGATACCCGGTTTTGGTTAAACTGCACTGCAAAATGTGGGAGTAGTTAGGAATCTAAATCGTAGGAGACAGACGCACAACTTCACTTTTATATATAAAGATTTCTTTTGCCTACATCTTTCATTTAAGTAAATATTTTTGTTAAGGTTTATAAACAACTGAAACATGTATAACAAAAGCAATTTTTTTAATGTATTCATATAAAGAAATTTAAATGAACCTAATTTTAAAAATGTAATATTTTCATTCTTCTTTTTCATAAATATCAACTTACGCGTGTGTTAGCTCTACATCATCATCATCGTTTAACGTCCGCTTTCCATGCTAGCATGGGTTGGACGATTTTGACTGAAGGCTGGTGAACCAGATGGCTGCACCAGGCTTCAATCTTGATCTCGCAGAGTTTCTACAGCTGAATGCCCTTCCTAACGCCAACCAAGAGTGTAGTGGGTGCTTTTACGTGCCACCAGCATGGGGCAAGTCAGGCGGTACTGGCAATGACCTTGCTCGAATCTTTTACACATTCCACCAGCACAGGTGCCAGTAAGGGATGCTGGTAATGATCACGCTCGAATGGTGTCTTTTACATGCCACCGGAATGGAGGCTAGATAGCCTCTCTGGCAATGATCACACTCGGATGGTGCTCTTAATACTCTACGAGCACGGGGCTCGAGTGCCAGTACTATTATAAAAAATATATATGTGTGTGTGAGTGTCTTTGTGTTTGTCTTTCATCACCATTTGACAATTGGTGTTGGTGCGTTTACATCCCTATAACTTGCCAGTTTGGCAAAAGGGACCAATAGAACAAGAACCAAAAATGGGGTCAGGTCATTCGGCCAAAACACTCTTTAAAGTGGTGCTCCAGAATGACCACAGCCTAATGACTGAAACAAGTGAAAGACAAAAGAAAAGATGAAAGATATCTATATATTGCCCCTCCTAATGCCAACCACTCCAAGAGTGGTTGGCATTAGGAAGGGCATCCCAGCCATAGAAACTGTGCTAAATCAGACTGGTACAGCTCTTCAACTTACCAGTTCCTGTCAAACCATCCAACCTATGCCAGCATGGAAAGCGGAAGTTAAATGATGATGACGATAAATGATATATGAATATATAAGCCAAGTGAGACCATAACCTCGTAGCCTATGCCAGGGGTGTAACCAGTCCACTCATGCGTACCCTTCCTTCATTGGACACTAAACTCTGTTTGCGAAGACCTGTTGAAGCAAGTGAAATCGAAATCAAATTCGATGACTGGCATCCATGCTAGTGGAGCGCTAAGAGCACCATCCAAGCGTGATTGTTGTCAGAGCAGCTGCCTGGCTTCTGTGCCGCTGGCATGTAAAAATCCATTCGAGCGTGATTGTTACCTGTGTCACCCTACTGGCACTTGTGCTGGTGGCACGTGAAAAAATATTCGTACAAGGTCATTGCCAGTGCTGCTGGACTGGCTCCTGTGCAGATGGCACATAAAAAACACTATTTGAGCGTGGCTGTTGCCAGTACTACCTGACTGGCCCTCGTGCCGGTGGCACGTAAAAGCACCCACCACACTCTCAGAGTGGTTGCCATTAGGAAAGGTATCTAGCTGTAGAAACTCTACCAGATCAGATTGGAGTCTGGTGCAGCCATCTGGTTCACTAGTCCTCGGTCAAATCGTCCAACCCATGCCTACATGGAAAGTGGACGTTAAACGATGATGATGATATATATATATATATATATATATATATATATAGATATATATATTCTCTCTCTTTTACTCTTTTACTTGTTTCAGTCATTTGACTGCGACCATGCTGGAGCACCGCCTTTAAGCGAGCAACTCGACCCCGGGACTTATTCTTTTGTAAGCCCAGTACTTATTCTATCGGTCTCTTTTGCCAAACCGCTAAGTGACGGGGACATAAACACACCAGCATCGGTTGTCAAGCAATGCTAGGGGGACAAACACAAACACACACACACACACACACATATATATATATATATATATATATATATATATATACGACGGGCTTCTTTCAGTTTCCGTCTACCAAATCCACTCACAAGGCTTTGGTCGGCCCGAGGCTATAGTAGAAGACACTTACCCAAGATGCCACACAGTGGGACTGAACCCGGAACCATGCGGTTGGTAGACAAGCTACTTACCACACAGCCACTCCTGCGCCTTATGATAATATAATATATGATTGAGGCATAGTTTTACAGCTGAATGTCCTTCGTGCTGCTTATTTTTTCAAGTTAGGCATCCCTCAGCCAAAGTGTTGAGCCTGGTCCCCCCCCAGTGCTGAAGATTGGCCTGCAAGACTCTTGTGTCGATGTGACATAAAAGCGCCCATGTGGTGTCACATAAAAGTGCCCATGTGGTGGTGTGTAAAAGCACTTGTGTGGCACTGTGTAAAAATGCCTGTACAGTGCCACGTAAAAGCCCCAACACACTCTGTAAAGTGGTTGGCATTAGGAAGGGCATCCAGCTGTAGAAACCATGGCAAATCAGATTGGAGTCTGATGCAGCTCCCAAGATTCCTTGCTCTGGTCAAGCCATCGAACCCATGCCAGCCTGGACAGTGGATTTTAAATGATGATGATGATGAATTGTCGACAGAGAAATGGCAACATTGTCACCGGTTGTAAGTAACCAATTTTTGGAGAAGCGCAGACGTAGACACACAGACACCTCTCTAAACACACAACTGATTCCATCAACTAAATATCTGTTCACGAGTCTTTGGTCAGCCTAAGACAATAACCGAAAACATTTGTGCAAGGTACTGCACAGTGGGATTGAACCCCACACCACATAGTTAGGAAGCAAACTTTTTAACCTCACAGATATACCTGTGCCCCCCCCTCTCTCTCTCGACACACACACACACACACACTCACAGCGTTCCTTTGGTTACAAATGACTAGTGTTCCAGTTGATCCAATCAGCCTGCTCGTGAAATTAACATGCAAGTGGCTGAGTACTCCACAGACATGTGTGCCCTTAACGTAGTTCTCAGGGGAGATTCAGCATGACACCGAATGTGACAAGGCTGGCCCCCATTGAATTACAGGTACAACTCAGTTTTGCCATGTGGCCGATGCCAGCACTGCCTCGACTGGCTCCAGTGCCAGTGGCACGTAAAAAAGCACCATCCGAGCGTGGCCGTTGCCAGCACCGTCTTTGCTGGCTTCCGTGCCGGTGGCACGTTAAAAGCTCCAACCAATCGTGGCCGATGCCAGAACCCCCTGGCACCTGTGCAGGTGGCACGTAAGAAGCACCCACTACACTCGCGGAGTGGTTGGCATTAGGAAGGGCATCCAGCTGTAGAAACTCTGCCGGATCAGACTGGAGCCTGGTGCAGCCCCTGACTTCCCAGACCCCGGTCGAACCGTCCAACCCGTGCAAGCGCGGAAAACGGACGTTAAATGATGATGATGATGAGTGGACTGGAGCAAAGTGAAATAAAGGGTCTTGCTCAGGAACTGAACCTAGCTATTGAAATACCTCTACCTCCACCCCAGCCAAATTCCTCCACACACACACACACACTCATATACACACACGCATTCATACAACTCTGTGTGCATGTATAAGAATGACTGTATGCTGTAATCATTCACTAAACTAATTAACAAATCGTTTTCTAATTGTTTTTTCAGTGCCCTTATTATTGGCCTCAAAGTGATATGTCTTCAGACAATGAAGCTTATGGTAAGTTCTTCCTTTTAACTGAAATTCTTTTATTCTTTTACTGTTTTTTTTTCAATGACTGTGGCCATGCTGGGGCATGACTTATGAAGAGTTTTAGCCAATTCTATCAAGCCCCACTTCTTATTTTCATCAATCTCTACCAAAATTCTAAGTTATTTTTACGTAAAAGGAATATGATATAAACACCTGGTTTACTTCGGTGAATGCAATTAAAGACGGACATAGACAAAGATATCTACACGCATTTATATATATACTAGCAGCTAAGCCTGGTCTCACCCGGTCTGTTTGGATGATGTGGCTATGATCGTTTGCGTTTAGGCATAATCTATAACAGTGTTACTCAACCTTATCATTTCGGGTCCCCTGTTTCGATTGGAGCCCCCCCCCCCCCCACTGTCAGAAAACAGCTTCAGGAGTTATGAAGAAACAATTTGTACGTAGTCTGTTTCTGAGAGCTATTCTATTGAACCTCTGTCTAATCATTGAAACATTGATTTGAAATGGATGTGTGTTTGCGTGTATGTGTGTGTGTATGTATGTGCGTGTGTGCTTGCGCATGTGTATGTGAGAGAGAAGAAGAGAGACAGCATAGCTAAAGTTTTGGCTGACTGCCATCCTGTACTCCCCTTGTTGCTAGCGAAATGGTATGTGCGGCTGTGTGAGCAACTGGTTGTTTCAATAGCGGAACAAACAGGGGAATTCCATTAGAAAAAGTTTTAATCGATTTTCTCGGTAAGTCTGGGGGTTAGGAAAAAAATACAAACTGCATTCCAATCTGTGCACCCGTCTCCATATGTGTGCCATTTTTCACACGAATCCACCCAGCCGTTTGGCTGTGAACCTCAAGACAAGAAAGAATACAACAATCGCCCACGTCCAATTTATATTATAGATAAAATGGTTGGCTTCAGGAAGGACATCCAGTCATAGGAACAATTCCAAAACCAACATTGGGAGCTTGGTGCAATCCTGCCATTTTTCAGATCCTGTCAAACCATCCAACCCATGCCAGCATGGAAAACAGACATTAGATGATGATGAGGGTCTATACCAGTGGTTCTCAACAATGGTCCAAACGACCCTTCGGGGTCCCTATAAGATTTAGTTGTTAATAATTATGTCCAATAAACTGGTTTTAGTTCTGCAAGGAACAAAATATTTCAACAATGTTTTTCTTTTTGCAATTTCTAATAATATTTAATTAGAAAAATATGATGAGTTTTTTTTCAAACTTCAAATGTTTATTGGAATCCAGTAGGGCAAAATAAGAACCAAAGAGATTCACAGGTAAATTAAATAATTGAGAACCATTCGTCTACACCAGGAGTCACCAAACTTTTTTCATGACAGGCCAGATAAGTGCGAGAATGACGAGCATGGGCCACATAACCATTTCATTCAATACAATACAGTGGAGTGGAGCAGTGCTGCCTGACTGGCTCCCCATGCTGGTGGGACGTACAAGGCACCATTCGAACGTGGTTGACACCAGCCTCCCCTGCCCTGACTGGCCCTGTGCCAGTGGCACATAAAAGGTTTCATCTGAACATGGCCAATGCCAGTGCCAGCTGACTGGCCTCCATGCCAGTGGCACATAAAAAGCACCCGCTACACTCACGGAGTGGTTTGTGTTAGGAAGGACATCCAGCCGTAGAAACATTGCCAGATCAGACTGGTGCCTGGTGCAGCCTCTTGGCTTCCAAGCCCCAGTCAAACCGTCCAACCCATGCCAGCATAGAAAGCAGGTGCTAAAAAATGATGATGATGATGAATACAGTGTGTACATGAAAAATATATTTATTTAATTAGTGGTTCAGCAAAAAAGATTGACAGAATAAGTACCAGGCTTTAAAAACAGATTGAAAAATAATGAGGTTGATTCATTTGACTAAAATTCTTCAAGGAAGTGCCCCAGCATGGTCGCAGTCTAATATTTATTTACCAAAAAGTTATCAAAGAAGGTGACGTTAGCAATAAGATAATTATATCATACCCAGTGTACACATATCCGAATCTCACAACCTTAGCAGCAAAAATGGTTGGTGAGATTTGTGAAACTGAGGTTTGGTTTTTGAAGATCTCATCAATGTTTGCTTTGGAATTGCATCCAACCAAAAGAACTGCTTTCAAATGTTCATCAGTCAAACTTGTTCAATATGGTAACTTCACATTCTTTATCATCATCATCATCATTGTTTAACATCCATTTTCCATGCTGGTGGCACGTAAAAAGTACCATCCAATCATGGTCGATGCCGGCCTCCTCTGGCCCCTGTGCCGGTGGCACGTAAAAAAGCACCCACTACACGGTTCGACCGGGGTCTGGGAAGCCAGGAGGCTGCACCAGGCTCCAGTCTGATCTGGCAGTGTTTCTACAGCTGGATGCCCTTCCTAATGCCAACCACTGCGTGAATGTAGTGGGTGCTTTTTATGTGCCACCGGCACGGGCCAGAGACGGCTGGCATCGACCATGATCAGATGGTGCTTTGTACGTGCCACTAGCACGGAAGCCAGGTGGCACTGGCATTGTCCACATTTCATTTTTGGAAATGTTTGCTCACAGACGTTAGTTGTTTCCAAATATTGATGCCATACCTGAGATGATTGAAATCTCATTGCAGGTACTTACACAAAGTATATGTAATTTTCTAGATGGTATAATTTAATTTTTCATTATTGAATTGATAAAAGGTGGGTTTTTTCTAATTTATATATATATATATATATATGTATATTATATTTTGTGAAATCTGATTTAGTATTTCTAAATTGAATTTTTCCCTGGCTGGAATAATATTCCCTCATATTATTATAATATATATATGTGTGTGTCTTTATGTCTGTGTTTGGTTATAGCAGAAGACACAGGGGGCAATGCAGTGAGATTGAACTTGGAACTGTGGGCTTGGGAAGCAAACTTGTTGAGCTTACAGCTGTACCTGTGTGGAAATCCTTGATTTATTTACAAGACTCAAACACGGCACCTTAAGGAGCCAAGTCTAGCAGTCTCACCACTGAGCTTCAATGATGATATTCATGAATATATATTAAGGTTTTTCCCTATCAAATCAAAAAATCTTGTATGTTTCTTTAAAAAAAAAAAAATAAAGAGAAAAATCTCCAGATAAGTAATGTCAATATATAAAAAAAGTCCTTCCACATAAAATTCTTGTGTAATTTCCAGAGGATTAAAGCATAAATTGCATTGTGCATTGTTTGACAGAGAGGAAGATGTCCAGAAAGCTTTATGAATATGTTTAACTTTGGATGATTTCAACTGGCACAGTTCACTGCCAATATCCCACTTATCAGCGTTGGCTCCTGGCTGCATTCTAATTTGTTCGACAGACGGAACTATAAGGTTTTATGTTTTAAAGACGGAGACTTGTCATTTTTGTTGCAAGCTTAAGTATGGGATTGGCATGGGAATAATTAAATGGTAAAGAAAAAAAAGTTGAAGCGTAAACAGAACTGGGAGAATATTGGTAATGGAGATAGAGCAAAGAAGCAAATCAAACTATATGTACACGCACGCACACATATGTATTTATTATTCATTCACACACACACACACGCTTGCACATATATAAAAGGCAATCTTTATATCACATTTAAAGTGGACATATTGTCAGAATGCCAAACGCTGCGGCATTTGTCTTCAGGGGGTCCTCTCATATAGACACATGCTGTTTAAATGGACTTGCATATTATGCTACAATATCTTATTTCAGATTTTGCTTCCACGTCTGGTGGCCTATGCCAGGGGTGTAACCAGCCCACCTATGTAATGCATACCTTTCCCTCATCGGAAACTAAATTCTGCTTGTGAGGACCTGTTCAGGCAAGTGAAATCGAAATCTCGATGACTGGCATCTGTGCTAGTGGAGTGCTAAGAGAACCATCTGAGCGTGATCATTGCCAGAGCAACGAACTGGCATCCATGCTGGTGGCACGTAAAAAGCACCATTCACGCATGATTGTTACCAGCGTCGCCTTACTGGCACTTGTGCTGGAGCCACATGAAAAAATATTCGAGCGAGGTCATTACCAATGCCGCTGAACTGGCTTCTGTTCAAGTGGCACATAAAAGGCACCATTTGAGCGTGGCTGTTGCCAGTACCGCCTGATTGGCCCTCGTGCCGGTGGCATGTAAAATCACCCACTACACTCTCAGAGTGGTTGGCATTAGGAAGGGCATCCAGCCATAGAAACTCTGCCAGATCAAGATTGGAGCCTGGTGCAGCTATCTGGTTCACAAGACCTGTCAAATCGTCCAACCCATGCTAGCATGGAAAGCAGACGTTAAACGATGATGATGATGATGACTACTGTTTCAGCTATAGGAGTGAGGTCATCATCCTAGAGGAGTTTCCATGGGCAACCCGTCTTAAATTCCTCTCTTATGACTGGGAGGCCTATCAGCATAAATAGGAGTGGACTGATAACTGAACCCCAATGAACACCTACCTGCATACTAATTTAATTGCTGTACTCATTAACCCTCACTTGCTATTCATCAACTGGTAGCTTCTGCATTAACCAACACACACACATATCATCATCATCATCGTTTAACATCTGCTTTCCATGCTAGCATGGGTTGGACGGTTCGAGAAGCCAGAAGGCTGCACCAGGCTCCAGTCTGATCTGGCAGAGTTTCTACAGCTGGATGCCCTTCCTAATGCCAACCACTCCGTGAGTGTAGTGGGTGCTTTTTATGTTCCACCGGCATAGGTACCAGACAAGGCTGGCAAGCGGCCACGATGGGATGGTGCTTTTTACGTGCCAGGCGAGGCTGGCAACGGCCATGAACGGATGGTGTTTTTTACATGCCACCGGCACGAGGCTAGTTGAGGCAGCGCTGGCAACAGCCACGTTCGGATGGTTCTCTTATGTGCCACCGGCACTGGTATCACAGCTGCAATTTCCATTGATGCTGATTGATTTTGATTCTCACTTGCCTCAACAGGTCTTCACAAGTAGTTTTGTGTCCTAAGAAGGAAAGGTATGCATAAATGGACTGGCACTTCCCATGTAGAGGTCATGGGTTATGGTTTCACTTGTCCTGCCAAGTCTTCTCACGCAGAGCACACCATCATCATCCAAAATAATTAAAAAACCATGTGTTTGTAAAAGTTATTTTTGTTTTATATCATCCAGTCTTTCTGTGGTCACCCTGTATAAACATACACATCCATCCGTTTGTGGATGGATGTGTATGTGTATATGTTTATACAGGGTGACCACAGAAAGACTGGATGATATAAAACAAAAATAACTTTTACAAACACATGGTTTTTTAATTATTTTGGATGATGATGATGATATATATATATACACACTGCGCTTGAGGAGACCTATTGAGTGAAGTACATCAACATCAAAAATCAATGGAAATCGTAGTTGTGATCTCTGTGCCAGTGGCACGTAAAAAGCAAGTTGTGATCCCTTGCACCATCCGAATGTGGCCGATGCCAGCACCGCCTTGACTGGCTTCTGTGCCAGTGGCACGTAAAAAGCACCATCCCATCGTGGCCGCTTGCCAGCCTCGCCTGACACCTGTGCCAGTGGGACGTAAAAAGCACCCACTACACTCGTGGAGTGGTTGGCATTAGTAAGAGCATCCAGCTGTAGAAACACTGCCAAATCAGACTGGAGCCTGGTGCAGCTACCTGGCTTCCCAGTCCTAACTGTCCAATCCGTGCTAGCGTGGAAAACGGACGTTAAACGATGATGATACTCTTTTACTCTTTTATTTGTTTCAGTCATTTGACTGCAGCCATGCTGGAGCACCACCTTTAGTCAAACAAATCAACCCCGGGACTTATTCTTTGTAAGCCCAGTACTTATGACGGGGACGTAAACACACCAGCATCGGTTGTCAAGCAATGCTAGAGGGACAAACACAGACACACAAACATATACACACACATACATACACATATATATATATATATATATACATATACATACATACAACAGGCTTCTTTCAGTTTCCGTCTATCAAATCCACTCACAAGGCTTTGGTCAGCCCGAGGCTATAGCAGAAGACACTTGCCCAAGATGCCACGCAGTGGGACTGAACCCGGAACCATGTGGTTGGTTAGCAAGCTACTTACCACACAGCCACTCCTGCGCCTATGAGGGTTTTTTAAAATTATTTTATTTGGATAGAAACACTTTTAAATCCAGTTTCAGAAACTTCTGAAGCGATGTTCTGGTGATGCCTTGTTGAGCAGAGCAACGATAGGTCGAGGCTGATGGATCCTCTTAAGGACACTCTGTCGTACAGATTCCAGTGTGCTCAGGACCTCTTCTTGGAAGATCACCAACTGATCCAGTTCTTTCAAACTGGGTGATTAGGTTCTGAAACATGTCATTGCTTGGAGATGCTCTGACAGATGTTGCCGGTATTTTCTGAGTTTGAATAATTGATCTTTCACTGGAATAGAAAAAACTCCAGGAGTTTTACTTGTTGCTGGACATCACACGTAGCCATTTTAATCTCCAAGGGATTCTGGTATAACCTGCAAAAACAAAACAGAAAATTAAAAAGATTGAAGACAAAGAAGCTGTGACTTTTTCAAACTCTTCAAATTTTCAGTAGCCATTCTGCATGCACACACACACACACACACACACACACACACACACACTGCATATTCATGCTTGCTTGACATCTATAACTATCATTTACCCTTATCATGCAACCATGCAATTTCCAGACAAGGAAACACATACACACACACACACACACACATTATGTAGGTAGGGTTAAAATCTAAACTGCATCCTCTTGAAGCATATGTGTGCGTGTGTGTGTCGACTGGCTTCCGTGTCGGTGGCACGTGAAAAGCACCATCCGAATCGTAGGCGAAACCAGTGCCGCCTCGACTGGCTTCCATAAAATGCACCAATCCGACCATGGCTGATGCCAGCCTCGCCTGGCACCTGTGCAGGTGGCACGTAAAAGCACCTACCGATTGTGGCCGTTGCCAGCCTCGCCTGGCACCAGTGCAGGTGGCACGTAAAAAGCACCCACTACACTCACGGAGTGGTTGGCGTTAGGAAGGGCATCCAGCTGTAGAAACATTGCCAGATAAGACCGGAGCCTGGTGCAGCCTTCTGGCTTCCCAGATCCCCGGTCGAACCGTCCAACCCATGCTAGCATGGAGAACGGACGTTAAACGATGATGATATGGGCGCGGGAGTGGCTGTGTAGTAAGAAGCTTGCTTCCCAACCACATAGTTCTGGGTTCAGTCCCACTGTGTGGCACTTTAGGCAAGTGTCTTCCACTGTAGTCTCGGGCTGACCCCAATTTCTTGATTGCTTTAAATAATATATGAAACCTGTAGGTAACGTGTATTTCTGTAAAAACATGGTTATGGAAGGGTCAGAGTGAGATGACAGTTGCTGTTCAACATGAAGGACCGCAACAAGAAACCTATGATGCCATCTCGAAAAGGGTATGGAAGACCAAACTGACACCTTTCATTAAAAGTGGACTCCTGACTCCAAGACACCAAAGTAGACATGTTGAAGCATTGCCCCTCTATCAGCGATCAATGGAGTATCAATGACACTTGCTCCTGTTTCTTAATGAATTGTTATATAACTTAACGAGAGAAAGAGAGAGAGAGTAAGTAATTTAGTGAGCTGGAGCTGATGACAGAGGTGATAAGGTCATGGTGATGACAATGGCCTTTGTCGAGATTACGATGTGGGGAGGGCGGAGGGTGATGACAACAATGCTGCCACTGATGACGCTGACGGGGAAGAAAGAAAAAGAGGAACAGCGGCAATATTTAAGATGATTATGAAGGGGACAAAAGCGATATTCTTCTCAATGGTGGTGCTGAATAATAATGTGACAATAATTGTTGCCGCTGCTGCTCATGATGATGATGATGATGATGATGATGAGCAAGAAGTTGATGATGATGATGATGTCCAGGAACAATAACTCAAAAACAGCCATCACATTAAGAAAGATTTATGGACGTATCATTCATTTCCGGATCAACATCCGTGAACAGATTGGTAATTTGTTGCAGTGTTACACATGCATATATATATGTGCACATATACATACATGCAAATATAAATCACACATACAAGATCACATATATGCAGTTATACACACAAGCATATGCATACATCAACATACATACATACATACATACATATATATACTCACACACACACACACACATATATATATATAGGCTGGTTCATATACATTGAAAGACACAGATGTATATACACACAAGCAGCGACATATACATACAATTATACACACAAACAAGCTTTAACAGCCTCATGCACACATACACAATTCACATTCATATACACAAAGACTTCAACACATAGGCGCAGGAGTGGCTGTGTGGTAAGTAGCTTGCTTACCAACCACATGGTTCCGGGTTCAGTCCCACTGCGTGGCATCTTGGGCAAGTGTCTTCTGCTATAGCCCCGGGCTGACCAAAGCCTTGTGAGTGGATTTGGTAGACGGAAACTGAAAGAAGCCTGTCGTATATATGTATATATATATAAGTGTGTGTGTATGTGTTTGTGTGTCTGTGTTTGTCCCCCTAGCATTGTTTGACAACTGGTGCTGGTGTGTTTACGTCCCCGTCACTTAGCGGTTCAGCAAAAAGACACCGATAGAATAAGTACTGGGCTTACAAAGAATAAGTCCCGGGGTCGATTTGCTCGACTAAAGGCGGTGCTCCAGCATGGCCGCAGTCAAATGACTGAAACAAGTAAAAGAGTAAAGTGTATATACACACACATACAGTACTGTATATTTCTGCAAACACCTACACACACATTCAGAGAGACAGAGATAATTATATCTATACACGTAAACACACACACACACACACACAGGTGCAAATGTGGCTGTGTGGTTAATAAGTCTGCTTCCCAAACACATGGTTTTCAGTTCAGTCCCACTGCATGGCACCGTGGCTTAAGTGTCTTCTGCTATAGCCTCGGGCCGACCAAAGCCTTGTGAGTGGATTTGGTACACAGAAACTGAAAGAAGCCCATTGTGTGTGTGTGTGTATACTCTTTTACTTGTTTCAGTCATTTGACTGCGGCCATGCTGGAGCACCACCTTTAATCGAGCAACTCGACCCCGGGACTTATTCTTTTGAAAGCCCAGTACTTATGCTATCGGTCTCTTTTGCTGAACCGCTAAGTAACGGGGACAAACACAAACACACAAACACACTCATGCATATATATATATATATATACATATATATGACGGGCTTCTTTTCAGTTTCCGTCTACCAAATCCACTCACAAGGCTTTGTTCCTCCCCGAGGCCATAGTGGAAGACACTTGCCCAAGGTGCCACACAGTGGGACTGAACTCGGAACCATGTGATTGGTAAACAAGCTACTTGCCACACAGCCACTCCTATATGTATATGTACGTATTTGTGTGTCTGTGTTACCCCCTCCCCATTGCTTGACAGCCAATGTTGGTGTGTTTACAAACCCCGTAACTTAGCGGTTCGGCAAAAGGGATTGCTAGACTAAGTACTAGGCTTACAAAGAAGAAATCTTGTGAGGGAATTTGCTGGACAAAATCCATAATTTCCATCACTCATGAAATTGCTTTGCTGTTTAAGCAATATTTTAAAACACTACTCCACTAATCCATCGACTATTTCAGGTGTTATGTTCCCAAACCCCTCCACGATAGGTAAAAATCTGCAAAGTAGAAACGGTACTGTACTGTATATATATTTTTTTTTTTTCATAATTTGTATATATTAATTTTATTTTCACGTATTTAAGCTTTTATAAACTCTCCCTAAACTCTTAGGAGTACCTGTGTCTTCTCCGTTTTTGCGGGTGAGGGACATAGCTGGAGTAAGCATCTTCCTCTGGCACTTGGGTTCACTGCCAGAAACCTTAAAAGGTGCAGAATGTTTGGGCGACATTGTAGGACTTGAAATAAATTCACAATTTTGCACCATGCTCAAAAGGTGTTTTATACGTGCCCCGGCACGGGAGCCAGTCAGTGGCCCTGGCAATGATCACACTCAGATGGTGCTTTTAATGTTCCACTGGCACACGTGCCAATCAGGTGGTACCGTCATTGGGCATGTCAGTGATTTTGATTTGATTTCACTTGCCTCAATAGGTCTTTGTAAGCAAAGTTTATATATATACTAGCAGTATCGCCCGGCGTTGCTCGGGTTGTAAGGGAAATAACTATATAAGCATTTTTAGAGAGTTATAGCCAAAAAATAGCAAAAAAATGCATTAAAAATTGAAAAAAAATTAAGGTAAATTTTTTTTTTAAATCGTTGACACATCGTAGATATTTTCAGAGAGTTACTTCCCTTATATAAAAGCGAAAAAATGCATTAAAATGGAAAAATATGATGGTAAATTTTTTTTAAATCGTAGACTCATCGTAGACGCGCGCTAATACCCAGAAGGGCTCGATATGAATCACGACTATAAGATACCCGCTTTTGGTTAAACTGCACCGCAAAATGTGGGAGTAGTTACGAATCTAAATCGTAGGAGACAGACACACAACTTCACTCTTATATAAAGATGCTTTTTTTTTTCAGTCATAGAATTAGATTTATGAAGGTCTTCAGTAGAAAATCCTTCAAATTCTGACTCGCTGCTTGATATAATGAAATTTGTATCCATTTTTTGTCAGAATTACAAATTTTGAAAACACAATAGGAACAAATTTCGGAAAAAAATCTCCCATAATTCACGGAATTAAAATTACACTTCGATTTTTGTACAAAACTGTATTTGAAGTGTTTACGAAGTATAATACGTGTTTTCACGAATGTACTAAAGAGATTTACTCTGATATTCTCATTTAAATATGAATAGGTAAATTCGGGCGGTTTGGTAACGAAAGGGTTTATATAAGTGTTGTCTGTTTATACATAAACACTGTTTCATACTTTCAGTTTAGTCTTCCTCAAATCACTCTGTCGCTATTTACTCTCTTCCAAGAACATTTTCACTCACTCTTATCTGTTAGCTTGCCATACATTTTACTCATGTATCTATCAGCGTGATAGACAGAAACAAATATTACATCTAGTTTCACTTTATTCGTTGCACACTGTGTGTGTGCGTTTGCGTGTGCTGTAAACCAGACTAAGAAAAGCATTTGACATACACACCAGAATGTGAGTTTTCTGTAAATTTTGCTTAATTGGAGTTTAAATTTTAAAAACCGGACCTGGCAAAACCCGATGCATTCTACTCTTAAAAATGCTAGGTAAATTGTAATTGAAGAAATCCTATATTGTAGATTTCTATAACTGACAAAGGGAGGCAGATAAAATCTGCCTTTTATAATAAGAGATCTACATATACACGTGGCACTCCATCAGATATGACAACAAGGGTTCCAGTTGATCCGATAAACAGAACAACCTGCTCATGAACAGACACGTGGACCCTTAATGTAGTTCTCGGGGGAGATTCAGCATGACACAGTGTGTGACAAGGCTGGCCCTTTGTAATACAGGTACAACAGAAACAGGAAGAAAGAGTGAGAGAAAGTTGTGGTGAAAGAATACAGCAGGGTTTGCCACCACCCCGTGGCAGAGCTTCGTAGAGCTTTAAGTGTTTTCACTCAAAACACCTGGTGTGGGGATTGAAACTGCGATCCCATGACTGTGAGTCCACTACCCTAACCACTAGGCCATTGTGCATCCACACACACATATATACAGCATTGGGCCTCACAGAGGCAAAGTGGCTGAATTCCTTTCAAGTGTTGGGCCTCACAGAGGCAATGGCCGAGACCTTTGGCATTATGTCATGCTTGAGAAGAAGAAGACGACTCATATACATATACAAATATATATACAATATATACATATGCACACATCATCATTTTTTCATCTTTAGCTAAGCATCCACTTCTCCATGCTTGCATGGGTTGGACAAGACTTTTTGGAGACAGTATTCTGTGACCAAATGTCCTTCCTGGTGTCTATCTCTGTTTGCAGGAAACCTTATTCTAAATGGTTTTTGCCTGACTTGTGGAGCATAGATTGTGAGGAATACAAACAAACCAACCTCACTGCTGCCAAAGTGGTGTCAATAGAACTTGACACACCAAACACAAACATGCATTTGGCAATCTTCTGGACAGTTTCCACCTACCAGCTTCAACTAGAAGGTATTGGTAAGCTGAAGGTTATAGTAGGAGACAAAGTGTTTCGTGGAGACAAAAGTGACACCTTTTGGGGCAATTAAGGTGCCAGAGACACATCATCATCATCATGGTTTAATATCCGCTTTCCATGCTGGCATGGATTGGACAGTTTGAGGACTGGTGAACCAGAGGCTGCACCTGGCTCAGTCTGATCTGGCAAAGTTTCTACAGCTGGATGCCCTTCATAAGGCCAACCACTCCGAGAGTGTAGTGGATGCTTTTACATGCCATCAGCATGAGGACCAGTCAGGTGGTTCTGGCAACGACCAGGCTCAAATGTTGTCTTTCACATGCCAGCAGCACATGTTCCGGTAAGGCAACACTGGCAACAATCCATTAATAATAATTACTGTTATTATCATTCTTTAAACTCAGATTTTTAAATGTCTGAATGCATACATAGGCACAGGAGTGGCTGTGTGGTAAGTAGCTTGCTAACCAACCACATGGTTCCAGGTTCAGTCCCACTGCATGGCATCTTGGGCAAGTGTCTTCTGCTATAGCCCCGGGCCGACCAATGCCTTGTGAGTGGATTTGGTAGACGGAAACTGAAAGAAGCCTGTCGTATATACGTATATATATATATATATATATATATATGTGTGTGTTTGTGTGTTTGTCCCCCTAGCATTGCTTGACAACCGATGGTGGTGTGTTTACGTCCCCGTCACTTAGCGGTTCGGCAAAAAGAGACCGATAGAATAAGTACTGGGCTCACAAAGAATAAGTCCCGGGGTCGATTTCCTCGACTAAAGGCGGTGCTCCAGCATGGCCGCAGACAAATGACTGAAACAAGTAAAAGAGTAAAGAGTATATGTTATGAGAACTACATTTTAAAAATATTTTCAGTTAAGCCCTATAAAACTTTTTGTTTCTCTGACATTTGCAAGACAGACCTTAGCTTGATGGCACTTTTAGAAAGGTGCACACCATTGATAGAGAAGGTATTAGAGTTATTGCAGTTGTATAAAGAAGTAGAGTTCTGTGTCCTGTGAATATCTTCCTCTGCTCTCTGTAACTTCAAGACTATTTTGTCACAGGCAGGAATAAGAAACTGGCTGACTTTTTTGGCCCTTTTCTTATTTTGATTACACTCTGTCATATAACACTAAAACATACTGTAATTGTGGCACTCCGTCAGTTACGACGACGAGGGTTCCAGTTGATCCGATCAACAGAACAACGTGCTCGTGAAATTAACATGCAAGTGGCTGAGCACTCCACAGACACATGTACCTATTTCTTTACTACCCACAAGGGGCTAAACACAGAGGACAAACAAGGACAGTCAAAGGGATTAAGTCAATTACATCAACTCCAGTGCGTGACTGGTACTTAATTTATCGACCCCGAAAGGATGAAAGGCAAAGTCGACCTCAGCAGAATTTGAACTCAGAACGTAACAGCAAGCGAAATACCGCTAAGCATTTCGCCCGGCGTGCTAACAATTCTGCCAGCTCGCCACCTTTAGCACTCCACAGACACATGTACCCTTAATGTAGTTCTCGGGGGAGATTCACCGTGACACAGAGTGTGACAAGTCTGGCCCCTTTGAAATACAGGTACAACAGAAACAGGCAGAAAGAGTGAGAGAAAGTTGTTGTGAAAGAGTACAGCAGGAGTCGCCAACCTACCCCTGACGGAGCCTCGTGGAGCTTTAGGTGTTTTCACTCGATAAACACTCACAATGCTCGGTCTGGGAATCGAAGCCGCAATCTTATGACTGCGAGTCCACTGCCCTAACCACTGGACCATTGCGCCTCCACCATACTGTAATACTATAACACAGACCTATTTATCATCTCTCTTACGTAACTCTCCTTGTACTTGGAGCTGGCTGTCACCTCTGCAACAATGCAACCTGCCGTTTAGATGACAGTACTTACAGGTATCGTAGCTACCTTGTTTATAACACAATTCCAGAAGACGCAACCAGACTGGATTCATTAAAATGTGTAGCAAATGGAAACGACAGACGGAATCTCTTAACGATGTTTCTCTTCTCCTCTCTCTCTCTCTCTTTCCTTCTCTCTCTGTCTTACGTTTTCTTCTTCGTTTGCTTTCTTTCTTCTCATTCAGCCTCCTAGTATCTCACTTAGCATCTTTTGCTTGTTCCAGTCGTTGGACTGTGGTCATGCTGGGGCAATGCTTTGAATAAATCAACCTCAGCCGTTATGTATTTTATCTGGTGCTTCTTCTGTCAATTTCTTTTGTGGAAACATTAAACCCATAGAGATGTAATCAAACCAACACCGGTTGCCAAGTGGTGGTGGTGGTGGCAGCAAAGATAAACACACACACACACACACATGTACATTATTTACATTTGACAGATATTTGTCCTCATCATGTTTGTTGATAAAACAACGTTTCGGCTGATAAACCCTCCAGCCTTCTTCAGGTGTCCTGGGGAAATTTCGAATCTGGGTTCTATGCAATTATGGAGTGAATTTTAGGGCTTATAAATCTAATATTTTCCCATCCTTCCTTAATACCAGTTCCCATATGCTGTTCATATCTGCAATCAGTCTGCTTAAGAGGTTGTTGTGTCCTAGCATATGTGCTGCTTCTTTTAGTTTCCGTATTTTCCAGTGGTGTTCTCTGTCTATTATTTTAACTTCATCCCACAGGGGGAGGTGGTCTCCATTTTCCCATACATGATCAGCTATACCCGATTTATCAATATCTCCTCATGTCACAGCTTTGCGATGTTCCCCTACCCTTATTTTGAGGAGGTGGCATGTTTTACCTTTGTATAACCTACAACAGCTGCATGGGATGGAGTACGTGCAGTCTTTGGTCATATTCTCTTCTATTGGTGGTTTCACTCAAAGGAGATATTTGCAAAGTGTTGTATTACTCTTGAATACCGTCCTGATGTCATATAGGCCGCATATCTTTTGTATCTCTTGGGAGAGGCCTTTCACTGAAGGTTGACAGACTGCAGTCAGTTTATGGGTTTCATCCCCTCTTCATAATAATGTACTAAATTCCTCATCTCTCAAATATAGAACTACACACGCATGTAGTATAAATTCAGATTATACAATAGAAGCTGCTCCATAATGTAAACATTACCAAGTGTCGCATAATGTATGTTGCGCAAATGCCAGAGAAAAGACATCATCATCATCATCATCATTTAACATCTGTTTTCCATGCTAGCATGGGTTGGAACATTTGAGTGGAGCTGGCAAGGCTGGAGCACTGCAGCAGACTCTAGCTGTTTGTTTTGGGCTGGATGCCCTTCCTAATGCCAACCACTTTAGAGAGTGTACTGGGTGCTTTCACATGGCACCAGACATCATCATCATCATCATCATTTAGCATCCGTTGTCCATGTTGGCATAGGTTGGACGGTTTGATGAGGACTGGTAAGCTAGGAGGCAGCACCAGACTCCAGTCTGATTTGGTATGGTTTTTCTACGGCTGGATGCCCTTCCTAATGCCAACCACTCCAAGAATGTAATGTGTGCTTTTACATGCCACCAGCACAGGTGCCATTTCTGTGACACCGGTATCTACCATGACTGAGTTTATTTCGCTTGATGAGTTTTCTTCTCAAGCATGACATAATGCCAAAGGTCATGGTTGTTGCCTCCATGAGGCCCAACACCTGAAAGAGGAGCAATAGTCATCATCATCATTTAATGTCCGTTGTCCATGCTAGCATGGGTTGGACGGTTCAACCAGGGTCTGGTAAGCCATGGAGGCTGCACCAGGCTCTAGTCTGATTTGGCAGTGTTTCTACAGCTGGATGCCTTTCCTAACGTCAACCACTCAGTGAGTGTAGTGGGTGTTTTTTACGTACCACCGGCACAGGGGCCAGAGCAGGCTGGCAAACGGCCACGATCGGTTGGTGCTTTTATGTGTCACCGACACGGACGCCAGTCAGGTGGCGCTGGCATCTGCCACGTTCGGACGAATCTCAATGGTGATAGGAAATTACCCCAGAAGTAATCATAAAAATGAGATATCTATTTGCAGCTTATCAATGCTGCACAGCCTTACAACAGGCTTCCACATGGTTTCCATTTACCAAATCTATTCACAAGGCATTCGTTAGTCTGGGGCTAAAGTAGAAGACACTTGCTCAATGTGCTGTGCAGTGAAACTGAACCGAAAACCACAAAGTTGAAAAACAACCTTCTTAACCATACAACCATTCTTTCATTCAAGTTTTTTGTTTCTTTATTTTTTCTTCCGCATTCTCTCTTTTCCTTCAAATCATTTCTAAGTTTTTTACGACATTTTTTACTTTATTTTTCTTCTTTTCATTTTTCATTCATTCATTCATAATTTTTTCTTCTTTCTTTCACCAAATCATTTTCTCTTTCTCAAATATTTTCTTCAATTTTTCTTTTCATTTATCATCGTTTTCTCTTGTGCTTCGTTATCATTTCTTCCTATTTTCATTGGTTTCCTCCGTTCGTTATTTATTTCCATGTGTCATTGTTGTTAAGTTCTCATTAGAATAATTCACCTGCTAACGGCAGCAGACACACAGACAGACATCTCATAATAATGCTGACGATATCTCTAGACAGACATGTTTTAACAGATACACTAAGCTTTGAGGAATGGCAGACAACAGGAGAATAAAAGTGCAACGGCGCTAATCTCAGAAGAATCGGAAAAACACTTTATTCTATACAGTTTTATTTCTAAACATGACAGATAGATCCAAGCAACAGCAGAGAATTGGTTAAGAGACTTTATGCTGACTCCACTGCTTTGGATTTCTGAACCAATTTTGTAATTCCTCTCTACCGAGGCACAATAACTGTGCCTTTGGAGTTAACCCCTTTTAATGTCAACTGGCCCCAGACCCTGCCTAGTTGTGATAAAAATCTGTCTGCTTTAAGCTGTTTGGATTTCAGTATCAACCTCCTATCGTAAGACTAAGCAATAATGTTTCTTATTTCTTTATTACCCACAAGGGGCTGAACATAAAGGGGACAAACAAGGACAGACAAAGGCACCAAGCAATAATGTTTTTATTACTTCTTCACCATCTACTCTCTCTCTCTCTTGCTCTCTCTCTCTTTATCTTACTCTCCAACTCACTTTCTTTTCATTATTTACATTTGATGGATATTTATCTTCAACTTGTTTGTTGTTAAGACAACGTTTCGGCTGATATACCCTCCAGCCTTCATCAGGTGTCTTGGGGAAATTTCGAACTTGGGCTCTCATTCCTAAGGTATTTTTTTATGTTATCAGCAGCGGCGGCGTCATTCAGGTCACTGCCTGGAATCGAACTCAGAATCTTGGGGTGAGTAGCCCATGCTCTTAATCACTATGCCATATGCCTGTGGGCATCTGGCGTAAAACTGTATCACTTTCTTTTCCTTTCCAACTGGAGCATCCATGTATCTCTTCTACAAGACTGTCCCTTCTATACCTTAAATTTCTCAACTGGCACAAAGCCACTTCCCCTAAATACTACTCACCCACTCCCAGTTGAGAGGTTCTTGTCTTACAAGGTACTTGGTGACCCTGTGGGTGCTAGAACCACACAAAAAGCATTCAGTACTCTGTGTAAAATGGTTGGCATTAGGAAGGGCATCCAGCCATAGAAACCATGTCAAAACAGACAACTGGAACCTGGTGCAGCTCCTGTCAAACTGTGCTACCCGTCCCAGCATGGACATTAACCCTTTTGTTACCATATTTCTGTTGAGATGCTCAGTGTTTCTTTCAATTAATTTCAAATATAACAAAGAATTTAGTAAAATAACTTAGTTATCATTCAGCTAGTGTTAGGAACATAAATTGTGACTAAGGTTTGGTGGAAGATTTTAATTCAAAACTTATGAAAACAAGACTTTGTACTCAGAGCCAGAGCCTGTTTCAGCCGGGTTGGTATCAAAAGGGTTAAGAATTGTTTCTCTATTATATATTTTAACCCTTTTGTTACCATATTTCTGTTGAGATGCTCTCTGTTTCTTTCAATTAATTTCAAATATAACAAAGAATTTAGTAAAATAACTTAGTTATCATTCAGCTAGTGTTAGGAACATAAATTGTGACTAAGGTTTGGTGGAAGATTTTAATTCAAAACTTATGAAAACAAGACTTTGTACTCAGAGCCAGAGCCTGTTTCAGCCGGGTTGGTATCAAAAGGGTTAAGAATTGTTTCTCTATTATATATTTTAACCCTTTTGCTACCGTATTTCTGTTGAGATGCTCTCTGTTTCTTTCAATTAATTTTAAATATAACAAAGAATTTAGTAAAATAACTTAGTTATCATTCAGCTAGTGTTAGGAACATAAATTGTGACTAAGGTTTGGTGGAAGATTTTAATTCAAAACTTATGAAAACAAGACTTTGTACTCAGAGCCAGAGCCTGTTTCAGCCGGGTTGGTATCAAAAGGGTTAAGAATTGTTTCTCTATTATATATTTTAACCCTTTTGTTACCATATTTCTGTTGAGATGCTCTGTGTTTCTTTCAATTAATTTCAAATATAACAAAGAATTTAGTAAAATAACTTAGTTATCATTAAGCTGGTGTTAGGAACATAAATTGTGACTAAGGTTTGGTGGAAGATTTTAATTCAAAACTTATGAAAACAAGACTTTGTACTCAGAGCCAGAGCCTGTTTCAGCCGGGTTGGTATCAAAAGGGTTAAGAATTGTTTCTCTATTATATATTTTAACCCTTTTGCTACCGTATTTCTGTTGAGATGCTCTCTGTTTCTTTCAATTAATTTTAAATATAACAAAGAATTTAGTAAAATAACTTAGTTATCATTCAGCTAGTGTTAGGAACATAAATTGTGACTAAGGTTTGGTGGAAGATTTTAATTCAAAACTTATGAAAACAAGACTTTGTACTCAGAGCCAGAGCCTGTTTCAGCCGGGTTGGTATCAAAAGGGTTAAGAATTGTTTCTCTATTATATATTTTAACCCTTTTGTTACCATATTTCTGTTGAGATGCTCTGTGTTTCTTTCAATTAATTTTAAATATAACAAAGAATTTAGTAAAATAACTTAGTTATCATTCAGCTAGTGTTAGGAACATAAATTGTGACTAAGGTTTGGTGGAAGATTTTAATTCAAAACTTATGAAAACAAGACTTTGTACTCAGAGCCAGAGCCTGTTTCAGCCGGGTTGGTATCAAAAGGGTTAAGAATTGTTTCTCTATTATATATTTTAACCCTTTTGTTACCATATTTCTGTTGAGATGCTCTCTGTTTCTTTCAATTAATTTCAAATATAACAAAGAATTTAGTAAAATAACTTAGTTATCATTCAGCTAGTGTTAGGAACATAAATTGTGACTAAGGTTTGGTGGAAGATTTTAATTCAAAACTTATGAAAACAAGACTTTGTACTCAGAGCCAGAGCCTGTTTCAGCCGGGTTGGTATCAAAAGGGTTAAGAATTGTTTCTCTATTATATATTTTAACCTTTTGTTACCATATTTCTGTTGAGATGCTCTCTGTTTCTTTCAATTATTTTAAATATAACAAAGAATTTAGTAAAATAACTTAGTTATCATTCAGCTAGTGTTAGGAACATAAATTGTGACTAAGGTTTGGTGGAAGATTTTAATTCAAAACTTATGAAAACAAGACTTTGTACTCAGAGCCAGAGCCTGTTTCAGCCGGGTTGGTATCAAAAGGGTTAAGAATTGTTTCTCTATTATATATTTTAACCTTTTGTTACCATATTTCTGTTGAGATGCTCTGTGTTTCTTTCAATTAATTTTAAATATAACAAAGAATTTAGTAAAATAACTTAGTTATCATTCAGCTAGTGTTAGGAACATAAATTGTGACTAAGGTTTGGTGGAAGATTTTAATTCAAAACTTATGAAAACAAGACTTTGTACTCAGAGCCAGAGCCTGTTTCAGCCGGTTGGTATCAAAAGGGTTAAGAATTGTTTCTCTATTATATATTTTAACCCTTTTGTTACCATATTTCTGTTGAGATGCTCTCTGTTTCTTTCAATTAATTTCAAATATAACAAAGAATTTAGTAAAATAACTTAGTTATCATTCAGCTAGTGTTAGGAACATAAATTGTGACTAAGGTTTGGTGGAAGATTTTAATTCAAAACTTATGAAAACAAGACTTTGTACTCAGAGCCAGAGCCTGTTTCAGCCGGGTTGGTATCAAAAGGGTTAAGAATTGTTTCTCTATTATATATTTTAACCCTTTTGTTACCATATTTCTGTTGAGATGCTCTCTGTTTCTTTCAATTAATTTCAAATATAACAAAGAATTTAGTAAAATAACTTAGTTATCATTCAGCTAGTGTTAGGAACATAAATTGTGACTAAGGTTTGGTGGAAGATTTTAATTCAAAACTTATGAAAACAAGACTTTGTACTCAGAGCCAGAGCCTGTTTCAGCCGGGTTGGTATCAAAAGGGTTAAGAATTGTTTCTCTATTATATATTTTAACCCTTTTGTTACCATATTTCTGTTGAGATGCTCTGTGTTTCTTTCAATTAATTTTAAATATAACAAAGAATTTAGTAAAATAACTTAGTTATCATTCAGCTAGTGTTAGGAACATAAATTGTGACTAAGGTTTGGTGGAAGATTTTAATTCAAAACTTATGAAAACAAGACTTTGTACTCAGAGCCAGAGCCTGTTTCAGCCGGTTGGTATCAAAAGGGTTAAGAATTGTTTCTCTATTATATTTTTAACCCTTTTGTTACCATATTTCTGTTGAGATGCTCTGTTTCTTTCAATTAATTTTAAATATAACAAAGAATTTAGTAAAATAACTTAGTTATCATTCAGCTAGTGTTAGGAACATAAATTGTGACTAAGGTTTGGTGGAAGATTTTAATTCAAAACTTATGAAAACAAGACTTTGTACTCAGAGCCAGAGCCTGTTTCAGCCGGGTTGGTATCAAAAGGGTTAAGAATTGTTTCTCTATTATATATTTTAACCCTTTTGTTACCATATTTCTGTTGAGATGCTCTGTGTTTCTTTCAATTATTTTAAATATAACAAAGAATTTAGTAAAATAACTTAGTTATCATTCAGCTAGTGTTAGGAACATAAATTGTGACTAAGGTTTGGTGGAAGATTTTAATTCAAAACTTATGAAAACAAGACTTTGTACTCAGAGCCAGAGCCTGTTTCAGCCGGGTTGGTATCAAAAGGGTTAAGAATTGTTTCTCTATTATATATTTTAACCTTTTGTTACCATATTTCTGTTGAGATGCTCTGTGTTTCTTTCAATTAATTTTAAATATAACAAAGAATTTAGTAAAATAACTTAGTTATCATTCAGCTAGTGTTAGGAACATAAATTGTGACTAAGGTTTGGTGGAAGATTTTAATTCAAAACTTATGAAAACAAGACTTTGTACTCAGAGCCAGAGCCTGTTTCAGCCGGGTTGGTATCAAAAGGGTTAAGAATTGTTTCTCTATTATATATTTTAACCCTTTTGTTACCATATTTCTGTTGAGATGCTCTGTGTTTCTTTCAATTATTTTAAATATAACAAAGAATTAGTAAAATAACTTAGTTATCATTCAGCTAGTGTTAGGAACATAAATTGTGACTAAGGTTTGGTGGAAGATTTTAATTCAAAACTTATGAAAACAAGACTTTGTACTCAGAGCCAGAGCCTGTTTCAGCCGGGTTGGTATCAAAAGGGTTAAGAATTGTTTCTCTATTATATATTTTAACCCTTTTGTTACCATATTTCTGTTGAGATGCTCTGTGTTTCTTTCAATTAATTTCAAATATAACAAAGAATTTAGTAAAATAACTTAGTTATCATTCAGCTAGTATTAGGAACATAAATTGTGACTAAGGTTTGGTGGAAGATTTTAATTCAGAACTTTTGAAAACAAGACATTTGTACTCAGAGCCAGAGGCAGTTTCAGCCAGGTCAGTATCAAAAAGGTTAAGTGATGATTATGATGGTTTAACTGAAGAACATTGGACAAGAATTTGGTGGCGATGGCTTAGTCAGTTAAATCAGTCCAGTACTTAACTGGTTCTTTATTTTATTGACTCTAAACTCATGGAAAGAAAAGCTGACCCCAGCATGAATGTGTACTCAGGATTAAAAGAAAGGCCACAAGACATTTTGTGTAATGCTCTACTGATTCTGCTAATCCACTGCCATGAAAGTACCATCTTAATGATAGGGGAACACACATGTCCAGCCCAGTTAAGAGTACCCCTGATGCGCCGTGCAATATGATATGCTTGAGAAGACCTGTTGAGTCAAGTAAAACCAATATTGTAGCTGTGGCCAGTGCCCCCTCACGGGCTCCTGTGCCAGTGGCACGTAAAAAGCATGATCTGAATGCAATCGATGCCAGGCCCGCCTGACTGGCTCCCATGCCAGGGGCACATAAAAAGCACCATCTGAACATGGCCAATGTCAATAAACACTGACTGGCTCTCGTGCTGGTGGTCGTAAAAAGCACCAACCGAAATGTGGATTTGGTAGATGGAAACTGAATGAAGCCCATCATGTATATGTGTGTGTGTGTGTGTGTGTGTGTGCATGCGTGTGTTTGTATCTGTGCTTGTACGCCCACCGTCACTTGACAACCAACGTTGGTGTGTTCACGTCCCATAATTTAGCAGTTCGGCAAAAGAGACTGATAGATTAAGTAGTAGGCTTACAAAGAATAAGTCTTGGGGTTGATTTGTTCAACTTAAGGTGGTGCTCCAGCATGGCTGCTGTCAAATGACTGAAACAAATAATATACATATATACTACTACTTTCTGTGAGTAATTTGAATTTCCCTCAAAATAAGTTAAAGAATTCCAAACCTACAGTTTGGGACAAAAATTTTAGAATCATAAATATCTCCATTTTTGTGTGAACATTTTGCCGTCACCTCTTCCTTGAGTATCAGATTATGTAAAATGCCTTTATTGTAACAACACAATTAAATGCACGCTAAAAGTATGACACCACAATTAAATGCACGCTAAAAGTATGGACGTAAACACCAGCTAACCTTATCTTCTTCTTGACATACCTTTTATTGCAATTGCATTATTAAACACGCGGAGAATAAGAAGAAAAAAAAAGAAAAAGAAAAGAAAAATACTATTTATAGTTTTGCTCTGCTCGTACATGACTCTATTCACAAGTACTGCTTATAGTCGGCCCCTCCTTTGATTTTTCTCAAAGTCAAGGTCACTGTTTCACAAGTTCCATCAACACTGTTGCGGTCAATTTGAACTCTATTTGACCGACCGTTCTTCATCTCACTTCATGAGCTATTTACTACTGCTGCTATCAGAATTTACTGCAGTTACTACTATCGCTACAATTAGAAACATTCAAGTTGACGATGAAACCGAAATATCTTTCTCCGGGTCTGAAGTATACCGGTGGCACCAACGAAAAATCCCTTTCTTTCTCTGTGCTGGGAGAAAAGAGAATTTACTATAAAAACAAACCCCCAGCCCTCCCCCCAACGTATAATTTACTTTAAAAAGAAATACTTTAAAAGGGAAAAACGTGAGAATAAAAAAGAAAAATTAATAATCTAATTTAACAATAGACAAAAACATGTGCCTTCTCGCACATAAACACAGTATTCACACATGCGCAGATGCAATTATTGAAGTACTAAATGGCACGTCAAATGATATTTAATCGAGTGGAACATGTTACATGCATATCAATATTCTAAAGTTTGGACATACTATCCCTTATCCTAAAGCTGCTTCAGACAATTAGGAAGGGTTCCCGACTCGTTGCACCGTCTGCTTTCAATCTTGGATTGTGATTCGGCTCAGCCCAAACTCTCTCAGTTTTAGTCTGCTGTTGCCTACTCCTACAAGGATTGCACCTGTTTTTGTTCCTGATTTAACCCCGATTTGTCCTAGAGCCCATAGAGGATTGTTTTTAGTCAACCATCCATCATGTCAGCTACCTACGCATCGAAACTGAGATCTGCAAGTAGGGCTTCTCATCAAGATGATGGTCCTACCAACAGTCAGCTCAACGAACAGTTGCTGTTGCTCAAACAAGAGGTTGAGCACCTAAAGTCTGTTGTTGCTCTCTTACTGAATAAACAGTCTCCTGTTGACGCAGAGTCACCCTTGATTTCTTCCCTGGAGACGTCCAAACCGAAGAGAACAAAATCGAGGCGGCCAAAGAAGGAGAAGGAACCGGCAGTCGTTTCTGCACATGATCGTTCCCGTGCGGATTCTTCCTCATCTGCCTTTTCGGTCCCGGAGGTTCCCCAACCTAATTTGAGGAGCGTAGACTCAAACCCACCTGAAGACCGTTGTTCTCCCCAAATGAAGAAACGTCGTCAAAACTCCAGTGGGGTGGATTTAGCTATGAAACCTGACCACGATAAATGGTCTCCTGTTGACGCAGAGTCACCCTTGATTTCTTCCCTGGAGACGTCCAAACCGAAGGGAACAAAATCGAAGCGACCAAAGAAGGCGAAGGAACCGGCGGTCGTTCCTGCACATGATCGTTCCTGTGCGGATTCTTCCTCATCTGCCTTTTCGGTCCCGGAGGTTCCCCAACCTAGTTCGAGGAGCGTAGACTCAAACCCACCTGAAGACCGTTGTTCTCCCCAAAAGAAGAAACGTAGTCAAAACTCCAGAGGGGCAGATTTGGCTATGAAACCTGATCACGATAAAATCTGTTTGGATTCTCCTTCACTTGTCCTTCCCATTAATGCCATTGCTCAACCAATTCTGAACGATCTCGATGTGGGTTCATCTGGGGAGTGGTGCTCCCCCAAACCGAAGAAGAGGCAGTGCAGTTCCAAACCAGGCGGGAAAATTATGACCACTAAATCCATTCCGATCGACCCCACAGGCCGACATAAGTCCGATGGCTATGAAACCACTCTTTCGAAATCCTCCAACGAAGAATCGAATACCGCAGCTCATAGTAGAGAACTTTTTGCCCACTCAAGATCGGCAATAATATATGGCAAAGCGGAATCCACCTGTGATACAGGCATAAACCGCCTAAAAGATGACATTAATTTTGTTTCCATTTTGGTTGGAAAATTGTTCTCTGTGAACGAAAATGTCAGTGTTCTTAAGGTCGCTCGGCTAGGAAGATTCCAAGCGAACCCAACCGCAGATACTAGACCACGCCCAATAAGGGTAATCTTTTCTTCTGATCGGGAGGCTTCAGTCTTTCTGAACAGAGCTCAGACGCATGCCTGGGAGGAACCCAATATGGGTTTTCGCGAGGAATACTCACTAAGAGAGAGAATTCGCCGGAGGAACCTGATATCCGAGCTAAAGATGAGGAAACAAATGGGAGAGAAGGGTTTACGAATCCAAGATAGACAGATAATCAAGTCCTACCTCTGGTCCCATGCTGTAGTGCTGACAGGGAAAGTGATGTGAGGGCAAATCGAAGTGAAGTTGATACCCCCGTCAATGATGCTATCTCTGATGCCCTTTATTCTGCTTGTTCCCCAACTCCCGCCCCTCAGACTTCACAGCTCAGCATCGTCTACACCAACTCGTGCTCCTTATTCCCAAAGTTCAGTGAACTATTTACACTGGCCCTACGCGACTCCCCTGATGTGATAGCTATCACCGAGACTTGGCTGACTCCAGCAGTAAAGGACTCAGAGATCCACCTGCAGGGCTACGTCCTTTTCAGATGTGACAGAGGAAAAAGGCGAGGTGGAGGTGTTGCTGTGTATGTTAAGTCTGAGCACAAACCGTCCTGCGGTATTCTACCCACAAATGCTCAACCTACAACCAAATTCGATGCCGTCTATTGCAAGCTGAGCCTATCTGAGTTTTGCCTGCCCGTGTTGGCTGTCTACAGGCCGCCTCTAGCCGACCCCCAGGACGATGCTCATCTACTCGAGGCGATAAGATTCGTTTCAGCTTCGCATGACTGCTTGGTACTAGGCGACTTCAACGCTCCCATGATCGATTGGCCCGCATCAATTTGTACAACATCTTCCCGGTTCGGCCAGGCCCTTCTTGACGTGGCTGAAGATTGTTTTCTATCGCAACATGTTGAATATCCGACAAGGCATCGGTCTGGGCAGCAGCCATCTATGCTAGATCTGGTATTCTCCCGCTATCCAAGATCAGTGTCAGACGTATCTGTGTGCGCCCCTCTTGCCAAGAGTGATCATGCGGTCCTGAAGTTCGTCATGCACACAACTTTTTCCACGCCCACGATTACTTCGCTGCCACGTAGAGTCTTCTCTGCAATTAATCTTGAAATTCTAACCGAGGCTTCCGTGCTTCTGGACTGGCGTTCCCTGATGACGTTGTCCTCAGTTGACGAACTATGGTCATCCCTCAAAGCATATGTAATCTGTTTGACTGACCAGGCAGTTCCCGTTGGACTTCCCAAGAGGAAGAAACACAAGCCCTGGGTGACGAAGAAGGTTAAACGAGAACGTCGACTCAGAGATATTGCTTGGGCTGAATTCAAAAATCTGGATTCGACTGCAGCTTTTGAGGTGTACAAAACTCAACGAGACCGAGCCGGGAAAATTGAAAAGAAAGAACGCTTCAGTTATGAATACAAAATCGCGGCAAATGCCAGTAGCAATCCAAAAACCTTCTTTGCCCATGTCCAGCGGAATTCCCGCTTGAACAACCAGATTGTAACATTGGTAGACTCAACAGGCGTATCGATTGAGGACCCTTATCAACAGAGTCAATTATTTGCCGAGGCTTTTTCAACTATTTTCAAACAAGATGATGGTCATGAACCCCCTCCATTTGATAGATCGGTACCTCCAATGCTTCGATTGATCATCACGCGGGACCAAGTCAAACGTGTTATTCAAGGCCTTGATGTCAACAAGGGTCACGGCCCTGACGGCATACACCCACGGGTTATCAAAGCGTTGGCTCCGGTCATCTGCGAGCCCTTAACACGACTATTCAATATGTCATTGGCGACGGGTGTTATACCTGCAGACTGGAGAACAGCGATAATCTGCCCAATTTTCAAGAAAGGGAGCCGCGAAGACCCGCTTAACTACCGACCGGTTTCCCTTACATCAATAATCAGCAAGATGTTCGAAACCATCCTTAAGAAAAGTATGATGCTCCACCTCCTAAGCACAGCCTCGATCACTGATTCCCAACACGGCTTCGTGCCGAAGAGATCATGCTTGACCAACTTACTAGTAATGGAAGAATTGGTGACGCGCATCCTCGATGATAGTGATGCTGTTGACATCGTTTTATTGGACTTTGCCAAAGCTTTTGACTTGGTAAACCACCGCCTACTACTTGTCAAGCTTCAAGCATATAGTTTCCATCCGGATATTGTACGATGGGTTGGTGCCTTCCTCTCAGATCGCTCCTTCCAAGTTCAAGTTAATGGTTCGCGGTCCGACGTCTCCAGTGCGAGCAGTGGCGTGCCTCAAGGTTCAGTGCTTGGGCCCTTGTTGTTCTTAGTCTTCATAAATGACTTGCCCGACGACCTCACGCAACACACCCTTCTATTTGCCGACGATATCAAACTGGTCGCTCCTCGCGGTAGTATAGAGGATCTTCGTCGATGCCTCCACCAAATTTGGAAGTGGTCTAACGATTGGGACCTGTGTCTGTACGTGTCAAAGTGCTGTCATCTGCCTGTCGGCTCTACTCCAGCAACTCAACTTGATTTCGAGCCGGGTCGTCTGCTGCTGGAGAGGACCGATCAGGTAAAGGACCTGGGTATCTTGGTGGATTCCTCCTTTTTGCCTTCAGCCCAGTGCGTCCATGCTGCCAACAAAGCGTGCGGAATTCTGTTTTTGATTCGACGGTCATTCGGAGTGCTCACAGCAGCCATATTCCTGCCACTCTATGTCACGCTGGTGAGACCCATATTGGAGTATGGGATTCAAGCCTCTTCTCCTTATCTCCTCAAAGACATACAGCACCTCGAAAGAGTCCAGAGGCTGGCTACCCGCCTGGTTCATGGTCTCAAAAATTTGTCCTACGAAGAAAGGCTGAGGACGCTCGACCTTTATTCTCTTGAAAAGCGCCGCCGCCGTGGTGATCTCATTCTCGCCCACAACATCATAAGCGGGAAGTGTAACCTCTCAAAAGAGCTGTTCTTCACTCCTGCTCCGGAGCGTCGGCTGCGGGGTCATTCCGAAAAGCTCTACCTGCGACGATTTCATCTCAATCGAAGGAGAGGAGCTTTCTCCGTCCGGGTTGCGGATCCATGGAACAAGCTGCCAGATGAGATGGTGAAGATGCCAACGACCGCTTTGTTCAAAGCCTCCCTGGACCTCAAGTGGCCTGAACTCTTTACATGAACACCACCCTGTACTTAACTCCATGTCCCCCTACATGGCCTTGCTATTTGCTTTTGAGCCAAATTAACTAACTAACTAACTAACTAACATATATATATATATATATATATATATATATAATATATGTATGTATGTATGTATGTATATATATATTTGTACATGTAAAAAAACAAGGTAAAAATTTTTATCTTTCCTTCCCTTCGAAATTGCTCTTAAATGTAGTTTTGGTAATTTTGACTGCTACTTCCAGCATGTAAGGCTGCCTGTTAAGAGTCACTTCTTTTGTGTTTCAATGTACACTGATTTTGTATGGAAAATATGTTGTCTATTACTTTTTATACATGCTAGGCCACTGGTAGGGAAATTTCTAAAATTTCGCTACCCAATACTTTATGAATATATTTGTACATGTGTGTATATATATATATAGAGAGAGAGAGAGATAGGGAGAATGTCTATGTTTGGCCCTCACCACTGTTTGACAACTGTTGGTGGTGTGTCTATGTTCCCATAACCTAGTAGTTTGGCAAATGAGACTGATAGAATAATTAACAGGCTTTAAATGTAATCAAAAATAAGTATTGAGTCGATTCATTCAACTAAAATCTTCTCAAGTGATGCCCCAGCATGGCCACAGTCTAATGGCTGAAACCAGTGAAAGATAGAAGATAAAAGGGCAAAAGCACTTAATGAGATCTGTCTTGGAAAACAACTCATCCAACCCATGCCAACGAAGTAAAATGGATGTAACATGACCATGATGATGATGATGATGTGTACATGTACACAATACAGAATTCTCCTCCATGTACTTTTTACACCTGGTTTAAATCAATATTGTTGTTGTTGTTGGTGTTGTAGTTACATTTACCCACGTACTTTTACATCTGCTGTGAATCAATACCACAGCAGATCAATAATTTGTTCGTATGCCATCACTTAGTCTAATTGAGCATTGATTGGCTGTTAAAAATCTTTTATGTGTATTTTCATATAAATAAAGCAAAGGATTGATCAGACGCATGCACACGTACAGGGGCACAGATGTGGCTGTGGGGCAAGAAGTTTGTTCCCAACCACGTGGTTCCAGGTTCAGTCCCACTGTGGAGCACCTTGGGCAAGCGTCTGTCTAGTATAGCCTTGGATTGGCCAAGGCCTTGCAAGTGGATTCGGTAAATGGAAACTGGTAGAAGACTGTCATATAAATGTGTGTGTCCGACCACTGCCACTTGACAACCGATGTTGGTATGTTTACATTTCTGTAACTTAGCAGTTCGGCAACAGAGGTCAATAGAAAGGAAACAGTGACTGAGGTCAATTCATTCATCTACTAAACTTTCAAAGTGGGCCAAGGCAATGCCACAGCATGGCCTCAGTTTAACGAATGAAAAAAGATTATATATATATATCATCATCATCATCATCGTTTAACGTCTGCTTTCCATGCTGGCATGGGTTGGACGATTTGACTGAGGTCTGGCAAACCAGAGGGCTGCACCAGACTCCAATCTGATCTGGCAGTGTTTCTACAGCTGGATGCCCTTCCTAATGCCAACCACTCCGAGAGTGTAGCGGGTGCTTTTACATGCCACTGGCACGAGGGCCAGTCAGGCGATATTGGCAACGGCCATGCTCAGATGGTGCTTTTTATGTGCCACCTGCACACAAGCCAGTCCAGCAGCACTGGCAACGACCTCGCTTGCAGGAGTGGCTGTGTGGTAAGAAGCTTGCCTCCCAATCACATGGTTCAAGGTTCAATTCCACTGTGGAGCACCTTGGGCATGTGTCTTCTACTACAGCCACAGGCTGGCCAAAGCCTTGTGAGTTTGTTTGGTAGACGGAAACTGAAAGAAGCCTGTTATATACATATAGGTGTGCATCAGTGTGTGTGTGTGTTAATGTATCTGTGTTCTCCTCTACCACTTATTTGTGTGTTTGTAACTTAGCAATTCACCAAAACAGACTGATAGGATAAGTACCAGACACAGGAGTGGCTGTGTGGTAAGGAGTTTGCTTCCCAAACACATGGTTCTGGGTTCAATCTCATTGTGTGATGCCTTGCACAAGTGTCTCCTACTACAGCTGCAAAGTGACTAAAGCCTTGTGAGTGAATTTGGTAGATGGAAACTGAAAGAAGCCCATTGTACACACACACACACACACACACACACACATATATATATATCATGAGGCTTTCTTGTGTACGAGATGTGAGAAATGGATTCATGGTAGATGTACAAAAATGAAGAAGATGACCCCAAGATTGGCAAGAGAGTTTGTTTGTGGAAGATGTGAGAAAGGAGGTGGAGGGCTGGCGGAACCAGTGGAAACACTACGTGATGAGGTGGAGACAGTGAGAGGGTTTTGTTATTTGGGAGATAGAGTGGATGCAAGTGGTGGATGTGAAGCAGCTGTGACAGCAAGAACAAGACTTGGCTGGTTGAAGTTTGTGGAATGGGAAAAGGTTCTCATTATAGATGAAAGAAGGGGTCTATAAGAGTGAGAGCTGCAATGCTGTATGGGAGTGAGACAGGGTGTCTGGGGGAGAGAAAGAGGGCAATTTTGAGAAGGACTGAGAGAGCAATGGTGAGAGAAATGTGTAAAGCTTTTGGATAAGAGGAGGACTGAGGACTTGATGAAGATGCTGGGGTTGGAGGAATCGGTAGAACGGCTGGCAAGAGTGAATGGTGTGAGCAGGGATGAAGGGCATTCTCTGACAAGGGTGATTGCGTTTGAGGTAAATGGAGCACAAAAGCGAGGTAGATCAAAGAAAGTGTGGAAGAGACAGGTGGAGGAGGAGGAGATTGGGAGGGTTGGTTTGGAAAAGGAGGATGCCCAAAACCGGGCAAGATGGTGTGAGGGTGGTTGCTAAGGCATTGAAGTAAATCCAGCCATCCCCGTTAACAGGGACAAAACCTAGATTTAAAACACTGCATGATGATTATATATATATATATACTGAAAGAGAAAGAAAATGGGAGATATGAAAAAGCCTACATATGTTTCTGTTCTAGCCCCTATCCCTTTTTTTCTTTCAATGTCATCATCATCATTTAACATCCGTTGTCTATACTGGCATGGGTTGGACGGTTTAACTGGAGTCTGGGAAGCTAGGAGGCTGCACCAGGCTCCAGTCTGATCTGGCATGGTTTCTACAACTGGATGCCCTTCCTAACGTCAACCACTCAGAGAGTGTAGTGGGTGTAGAGGGTCTGGCAATGACCATGATTGCTTGGTGTCCTTTACGCGCCACCAGCACAGAAGCCAGTCAAAGCGGCACTGGCATCAGCCATATTCGGATGGTGCTTTTTACATGCCACCGGCACGGGGATCACAACTACAATTTCCATTTGATTTTGATGTACTTGACTCAATAGGTCTCATCAAGCACAGCAAGTCACCCTACGATCCAAGGTACTTTTGAGTGGGTTGGGGCTGGGTATGCAACAGTAACCCCTAACATATTGCAGAGACTTTCTCATTATATGATAGGGATTAACCAGTGGAATTTTTTGGGATGATATAATCCCGAAGGTGGATATAACTTCCTCTGTGTGTGTGTGTGTCTGTTATGAGAGAGAGAGAGAGATGAGAGATATTATGGGCTTGGGTATATATTAATCTGATGTGTAAGCACGTGATTCCTAAATGAGTGTACGTGTGATAGAAGTGGCAGGGGTGGGCGGGGAAGAACGATATTATGAGGCTGTGTATCTGATCGTCTGTATGTGCCATTCATATGCTCCACTCCTCTCTGTGTGCGTGTGTCTATCATATCTTCGTCGTATCAAATCTATGTCTTTTGTGAGATTTCCTCAATATTACAATATTTATAGTCGTATATAATTGGAAAAGGTAGCCAAGTATAACATGGTTTATTGATTGAAGAATGGGACGATATGGTAAGCGGAGGACTATCGTCCTTTGATCTCTAATTCCCTCCTTTATCGATGGTGTTCATAAACATAGCCCGTAATTGTCATCATAAATGTTTATGTCGACACACACCATAAAGCTTGATGTATACAGAAACAGACACTGTCAATCCTCATTGCTTAATGTTATCGATATGTTCTTGAGGAACGTGGCAAAGTGAAATGGTGTGAAGTGAAACCAGTTTTACTAGCGGTTCAATGAGATATACCGTATTTTAATGTGTATAAGGAACACCCTGATTTGGGGTGCTTAGAATATGGAAAAATGGTTTTGTAAGGGATTATAATAGTATCCATGAATAAGAAACTCCAATATTTTTTTAACTTAATTTTTGACAAAAAAGGGTTCCTTGTACATGTTAAAATAGGGTACATACACACACACAAACATATTTCTTTACTACCCACAGGGGGCTAAACATAGAGTGGACAAACAAGGACAGACAAAGGGATTAAGTCGATTACATCGACCCCAGTGCATAACTGGTACTTAATTTATCGACCCTGAAAGGATGAACGGCAAAGTTGGCCTCAGCAGAATTTGAACTCACAACATAACGGCAGGCGAAATACTTATTTCATTACTACCCACAAGGGACTAAACACAGAGGGGACAAACAAGGACAGACATAGGTATTAAGTTGATTATATCAACCCCAGTGCGTAACTGGTACTTAATTTATCGACCCCAAAAGGATGAAAGGCAAAGTCAGACTCGGCAGAATTTGAACTCACAACGTAACGGCAGACGAAATACTGCAAGGCATTTCGCCCGGCGTGCTAACGATTCTGCCAGTTCACCGCCTTTACACACACACACATACTCCCACACACAAAGACTACAGTATATTCACTCCACCCAGCCTTCAACCCCACCCAAAGTTTGCAGCTGTGGCTTCCCTACCCTCAACTTTTCACTATCTCTCACACTCCCATACTCTCTTGCAACTTCCACCCCACCTCTTCTGGTTCCTCTGTCCCCACACACTTCTCCTTACCTTGTATTTCTATCCCCCTTCAGCACCACCCAATCACCCGTCTTCTCAAATGTGAATAGTCATGCAAGAAACCTGTTCTACCCTGACCCTTTTCCTCGTAATTTTACCTCTCACCTCCTAGTGTAAAACTTCCCCCTTGGCATTTGTAGTCTTGTGAGCTGAATGGTAACCTCACATGTGTTGGTGGCATGTTAAGAAGCCTCCAGTACATGCTGTAAAGTGGTTGGCATCACGAAGGACAACCAGCCTTTGAAACTGTACTGAAGCAGACACTGGTTAGGATACAGCCCTTGGGCCCTTTGGATCCTGTCAAACCATCCAACCCTTACTAGCATGGAAATGGACATTAAATGATGATATTCCTAGTTGCTACTTCATCAAACTTCTAAAATTGTTCTCATACAAGGGACTACCCAAAAGTAACTGAAATGTGGGACAAACCCATTGTAGTTCAGGCTTCTGCCACTACAAGCCACTTAATGCAACCATCTTTTTCAGATGATGATATGTATGACCCAAAATATTTGTAACCAGAAACCATATTTAAGAGCATATTGTTGAGAGTATGGATGATGAAATCACTGTTGGACAGGCACTTGTTTACATATTCAGTCTTGGCCTCATTGAGGTAAAGACCTACACAAATTTGAGGCTTGTTCAGGTATGGCCTGGTCAGCCTGTAATGACATGCATAAGATCTGGTCATCAAATCTAAGTAGAGACTTCAAACTTGAAATCTTCAAAGCCACAGTCGAACCAATTCTACTCTATGGCTCAGAAACCTGGACGTTATCAAAGAAGCTTGAGAGGCGGTTGGATGGAACTTACACTCGCCTCCTTATGAGAGCTCAAAATCTCTCATGGAAGCGTCATCCAACCAAAGTACAAATATATGGGTAATTACCACCTGTATCATTTCTTGTTGTAGAGCTGAAAACGAGATAATTTCTACTCTTCTCCTCTGGAAGCTATCTGCTTGCGATACCGGAGGGCGCACACTCTCTTATCCTGATGTAATCTCCAGGGATACAGGCATCCAGCAACAGGACCTCCGTAATGCTATGATGGGCCGTGAAGTCAGGCATAACATAATAAATTCCATTGTCTCAACCACGGTCGAACAATGATGAATGCAACCATCAGGCATCAATCTGCCAACAGGTGGCGGCGAGTGAAGTCATCCTGCCATCTGGTGTCTTTTTGCAGTTCTCTCCTGTTCAAAAATTTTTGCAATGGCTGAAATGAAGGAACAGTGTGCTTCTGTGAAATTCTGTTTTCTGCCGGGGAAATCGGCAGCTGAAACAGTTGTCGTGCTTCAAACAGCTTCCAAGGATGCAGCCACGAGCAAAACACAAGTTTACAAATGGTTTCCATGCTTTAGGAGGAATGGCCACTTGTCGCTTGAAGACCAACCTTGTTTAGGGCCATCATCAACCTCCCGAAAGAAAACATCAGAAAATTCATGAACTGATCTTGGAGGACTGTTGCCGAACAATTGACGAAACATGTTGATATGACCGGTATGTCCTGGATCTCCTACCAATGAGTTTTGAGCAAGGAATTGTGAATGAAAAGAGTAGCAGCAAAATTTGTGTCTCGTTTGCTTATGGAAGATCAAAAGAAGTCATGACCGAATGCATGTCCTGAACTGAAAGGAGAGTTGGAAGTTGATCAGGACCTTTCTTCAAAGGTCATCACTGGTGACAAAAGCTGGTGCTAGGGAATTTGCAGATGTGGAAGAGGTGAAGAAAAAAAATGATGGCGGTATTAAAAGGCATCACTTTGCAAGAGTTTCAGTTCTATTTCGAACAGTGGAAAACGTGTCTGGAGTGACGTATTGCTTCAAATGGAGAAAACTTTGAAGGAGATAAAAGTGTAAACATGTAAAACTAAGTGAACGGAATAATATTGCCAAATTCCAGTTTCTTTTGGGTAAACCCTCACATTAAATATTGATATATATATATATGATCCCCTTTGGTCATGACTGACCATGGGATTGCACCTAGTAAGTTCCCCCCTGAGGCACAAGTCCAAGTAAGATTGTTTATAGAAGACTAGCAGCCTCCCCTCTCCATGCCACCGATGTTATCCAAGGGAAAGGCAAAGGGGCCGATACAGCTGGGCACCAGTGATGTCACAACTCATTTCTACAGCTGAGTGAACTGGAGCAACGTGAAATAAAGTATCTTGCTCAAGGACACAACACACATCTCCATCCGGGAATCGAACTCACTTCCTCATGATTGTGAGCCCGATGCTATAACCAGTGAGCCATGCACCTTCCTACTCACACACATAAGGTAAATGGCGTTAAAAATTTATGACACCTGTTTCAGTAGAATTTCATTTAATGCAATCATAAAAGATTACATTATAATATACAACCCACAATAATCAGCTAAAATTTTCAACAGGTGTGACTAGCTACGTCTGGATCAGTGTTTCATTTTACTTGATGGTGGTCGATTGTATATCGTAAACTTTTATCATCATTTAAAGTCTGTTGTCCGTGCAGGTATGAGTTGGACAGTTTGACCAGGCTGGCATGCAAGAAGGCTGCACCAGACTCCAATCTGATTTGGCATGGTTTTTTCTACAGCTGGATGCCCTTCTTAATGCCAACCACTCCAAGAGTGTAACGGGTGCTTTTACGTGCCACCGGCATGGGTGCCATTTGCGTGACACCAGTATCTGCTGTGATTGCGATTTTGCTTCGCTTGATGGGTCTTCTTCTCAAGCATGACATAATGCCAAATGCCTTGGTCATTGCTTCGGTGAGGCACAACATTCTAAAAGAACTCAGTCATTTTGCCTCTGTGATCCCCAATGCTTGAAAGGTGTTCTTTACGTGCCACCAGCTCAGGTGCTTTGGCTTGATGGATCCTCTCAAGCACATCGCCAAAGGTCTCTATGATTAACATTAAATAAAATTCAAATGAAACAGCTATCAAAGATTTTAAATGCTATCTGTATTTATTACCTATGCCATGCTAAGGCCCCCCACCCCTGAGTCACGTCTATGGCTTGAATTGGATTTGGTACTTGCATATCTATGGTATCCTACCAACATTCAATGTCTTCAATGTTGAACTCTATGTTATCATACCTAGCCATTTCTGGCATCTTATGAGTTGTTGTGCCATGTTGGAATATCACCTTGCTTGGAAACAGGTGTAGGTTGGCAACAGGAAGGGCATCCAGCCATGGGAAATCTGCTTCAATAAAGTCTGTCTGAATCTCATGCAAGCATGGCAAAGTGGATGTTAAATGAAGAGGAAACAGGCTGGTTTGGAAAAAACGACCATGATCGGTTGGTGCTTTTTACGTGCCACCAACACGGAATCCAGTCAAGGCGGCGCTGGCATCGGCCATGTACAGATGGTGCTTTTTACATGCCAGGGTAGGCTGGCAATGGCCACGAATGGTTGGTGCTTTTTACGTGCCACTGGCACGGCGGTTGATGCTTTTTATGTGCCACTGGCACGGCGGTTGGTGCTTTTTTACGTGCCACCGGCTCCCTGAGAACTACATTAAGGGTACGCCTGTCTGTGGAGTGCTCAGCCACTTGCCCATAAATTTCACAAGCAAGCTGTTCCATTGATCCCAGCAACTGGATCGTTCATCGTCACAACCGACAGAGTACCGGTCACTACAAAAGCCACTGTCTCTCTTGCTGTAACTCCTTTGCTGTGTCAGCAATTTCACCCTTGCTCTAATATCTACAATCAATATCTGACCATTAAATCCAGAGAGTTATTATTATAAAGCCTCCACAGACACAACTTTATATCGATACATAAATAATACAAGGAAGATTTTGATTGGACGAAACAGGAATAATACGAGCTTGGCTGACCAGGTGTCTGTGTGTGTGTGTGTGTGTGTGTGTGTGCATGTGTATGCACGTGTGTGTGTGTGAGTGTGTTTAAATAGCGAGAACAGCTTTTCTTTCAAACATGTCACATTAATTTGTTCCAAATCAAACATAAAAGGACTTAATAAGGAAATATAGAAAATCCTTAATAAAAAAAGCAATTAAACTCAAACACAGCCAGCTGTGTAGAATATATACATAGATATATATGTGTGTGTGCATGCATACATACATACATAATACATACACATCATTTTATATATTTATATGCGAGTGGCTATGTGGTAAGTAGCTTGTTTACCAACCACATGGTTCTGGGTTCAGTCCCACTGCGTGGCATCTTGGGCAAGTGTCTTCTACTATAGCCTCGGGCCGACCAAAGCCTTGTGAGTGGATTTGGTAGACGGAAACTGAAAGAAGCCCGTCGTATATATGTGTATATATATATATATATATATATATATATATATATGCGTGTGTATGTTTGTGTGTCTGTGTTTGTCCCCCTAGCATTGCTTGACAACCGATGCTGGTGTGTTTATGTCCCCGTTACTTAGCGGTTCAGCAAAAGAGACTGATAAAATAAGTACTGGGCTTACAAAAAGAATAAGTCCCGGGGTCGAGTTGCTCAATTAAAGGCGGTGCTCCAGCATGGCCGCAATCAAATGACTGAAACAAGTAAAAGAGTATATATATATTATTCTGATTCTTTGAAAAAACTCTAAAATGTACCTATATATTTCAAATTATCATTGGGATTATGGCTGTCAAATAGTTAAGTATTATAAGTTTTACTCGCCCTACCACATCAGCTTTAACCTGCTTATTTTGGCTGAAATATATTCCTACTGGACCCAAATGGTTTCTACATCAAAGGGATCTTGATTTATGGCTCTGCCACTTAAACTGTCTTTTTCTCTATCCATAAAAGATAGATTCTTATTTCCATTAGACTTGATAAACTAGTCTATAAATTTATACCCCCTCCCCCAGTAGTAAATCTAAATAACAAAGTAAAATCAATGATAAGCAGTGTCTTCCTGTGAAAAATTATCAGTTACTACTATGATATTGTTGCTGAAACTTGTTTCTCTGTCTACCTACTTACCCTCTTTGATTTTGGTTAATAGAATAACTATAAAAATGAATCTTTTGAATTCTATATTTTTATGCATCTGAAGATTGCTCTACATTTTAAAACTGATGTAATACTTGCATTGTTCAATTAAATGGAGTTGCATGAAACGATCGTACTGCATTACCTCTGGATATCCTTGTTGCTTATTTTGATTATATATATATATATAATCAAAATCCTTCGCATCAAATGGCAGAATCATGTCCCCAACAAAGATGTCCTCAAGCAAGCAGGAATACCAAGCATGTTTGCACTCCTCACACAAAGACGTCATCTCCAGCTGGCTATACAACATGATCTGTGTCCTTATATTTTCAAACAAGGGCATCTAGCACCCCCTCTCAGCTCAAAATTATTCTTTGCTGATGAAGGAAAATAACCTGGAAATTGTGATACACGGATATTGTTTTGCGCTGAGTGGGGGTGCTAGATTCCCTTGTTTGAAAATATAAGGACACAGATTGTGTCATATAACCAGCTGGAGACGATGTCTCCTGGGGCTAAATCATAGTAACATTCATCCTAAACCAGGAATGCCATGTTATGTTGGCAAACAATCTTTACTCCTAGGGTAAATTTGTTTGACTAAAATTTTTCAAGGTGGTGCCCCAGCATGGCCGCATTCTGATGACTGAAACAAGAAAGAGATTAAAAAAACATAAATTCTAGCAACTAGTTATTAGTATTGATATGCTTAAAAAAAATCATGATGTGTGTGTGTATTTGGGTGCAGGAGTGGCTGTGTGGTAAGTAGCTTGCTTATCAACCACATGGTTCTGGGTTCTCATCCCACTGTGTGGCACCTTGGGCAAGTATCTTCTACTATTGCCTCGGGCCAACCAAAGCCTTTTGAGTGCAATTGGTAGACGGAAACTGAAGGAAGCCTATCAAATATATCATTGTCGTCGTTGGGTTGGACTGTTTGACTGAGGGCTAGTGAGCCAGAAGGCTGCACCAGGCTCCAATTTTATCTGGCAGGGTTTCTACAGCTGGATGCCCTTCATAATGCCAACTGCTCCGAGAGTGTAGCGAGTGCTTTTTATGTGCCACCGGTCACGTTTGAATGTTGCTTTTTATGTGTCACTGGCATTGACCACGCTCGAATGGTGCTTTTTACGTGTCACTGACATGGAAGTCAGTCAGGTGGCACTGGCAACAATCATGTTCAAATGGAGCTTTTTATGTGCCACCGGCACGGGACCAGTCAGGTAGCACTGGCATTGACCACATTCAAAGCGTACTTTTTACATGCCACCGGCACGGGTGCCAATTGGCAGTGCTGTCATCGGCCACAACAACATATATATGTGTGTGTGTGTGTGTGTGTGTGTTTGTATGTCTGTTTTCCTCCACCATCGCTTGACAAGCAATGCTGGAGTGTTTACATCCCCATAACTTAGCAGTTCAGCAAAAGAGACTGATAGAATAAGTATTAAGCTTACAAAGAATAAGTTCAGCTGTTGATTTTCTCAACTAAAGGCAGTGCTCCAGCATGGCCACAGTCAAATGACTGAAACAAATAAAAGAATATATATACGGCAAATGAAAGACGGAAGATGGAATATACGAGAATTTATTACTAATCATGACAATTGTTTTGACACATCTAGCTTTGATCCCTGATGGGTGGGACACTCAACAACTGGTTCAGGAGTATCTGGCAGTGTAGATGTGTCTTGTTGGGTGATAAATAGATACAACTCATTAAAATAACAGTTCTACAATGAAACAGCCAGACGGAGGAAATATCTTCATTTATATAGAAGATCAAAAACAAAAAATTGTAGGCATAGGATTGGCTGTGTAGTAAGTAGCTTGCTTTCGAACCACATGGTTCCAGGTTCAGTCCCACTGTGTGGCACCTTGGGAAAGTGTCTTCTACTATAGCCTCGGGCCAACCAAAGCCTTGTGAGTGGATTTGGTAGACGAAAACTGAAAGAAGCCTGTCATATATATATATATAATATATATATATGTATGTATGTATGTATGTATGTATGTATGTGTATGTGTGTCTGTGTTTGTCCCCCCAACATCGCTTGACAACCGATGCTGGTGTGTTTAACTTAGTGGTTCGGCAAAAGAGACCGATAGAATAAGTGGTAAGCTTACAAAGAATAAGTCCTGGGGTTGATTTGCTCGACTAAAAGGTGGTACTCCAGCATGGCCGCAGTCAAAAGACTGAAACAAATAAAAGAGTAAAAGAGATGGGAAAAACGGGAAACGAACACGGATTCCAGTGAGAAAAGTAAATCAAACCATTTAATTTCGAGATTAAAACAAAAAATTAGTTTATATGAGACTTTGCTAATAAAGAGACAAATGTTGAAAAAAAAAAAGACAGTGATTTTAACTGAAAGCATTCAATTATTAAACATTCATAATTGGACATGAATAAATAAAATTGAATATTAAGTATTTGATTTATTGTCGGGTGACTTTTGGCCACATCCTTGTATACACACACACACACACACACAGAAAAATGAATTAATACCAGAGTATAGATGGTCAAATCTATGTTTCTCTCATCTTTTATCTCTCTCTCTCTCTCTCTCTCTCTCTCTCTCTCTCTTTACAGCCATACATTTAACCAAGAGAAGCATGCGTAACAAGCAGAAGCATGGCCTTGAGGATTATGAACAGGTTGGTGACATTTTAGACAGGATTCTGTTTATTAATATTTTAATATTCTCTCTCTAATCAATCATAAGCAAAAAGGATGATGGAAAAAGATTCGTGGAAACTTGAATTACTAAAAAAAAAAGAAGAAAAAAAAGAAACATGCAGGCTGTTATTTAGCAATCTGTGTATCTTATTTAGTGCAAATACATTGTAGAAAACCAAATGAACTGTGGTGCTTGTCTGGAGAAATCTCTTATGGACATACTGTGCTAAAAAAATATTGAAGTTGAGGCAAGTGAAATCAAAGTTGAAACCAAGCTCGATTGCGAAGACCTGTTGAGGCACGTGAAATCAATCAAACTCGGTGACTGGCATCTGATGCTAGTGGAGCGCTAAGAGTACCATACGAGTGAGATCGTTACCAGAGTAACAAGCTGGCCTTCAAGCGTGATCGTTACCGCGTCGTCTTACTAGCACTTGTGCTGGTGGCATGTGAAACATTCGAGTGAGGTCGTTGCCAGTGCTGCTGGACTGGCTCCTGTACAGGTGGCACATAAAAAGCACCATTTGGGCGTGGCTGTTGCCAGTACCACCAAACTGGCCCTCGTGCCGGTGGCACGTAAAAGCACCCACTACACTCTCGGAGTGGTTGGCATTAGGAAGGGCATCCAGCTGTAGAAACTCTGCCAGATCAGATTGGAGCCTGGTTCGCCAGACCTCAATCAAATCGTCCAACCCATGCCAGCATGGAAAGCGGACATTAAACGATGATGATGATGTGTTGCATCTAGCATTATCACACTTGCTGCTGGAAGCAATAGCCTCAGCCTTGATAGAAGTCTTCCTCTGAGCTGATCTGCCAAGCATACACATGCTGCTGATGAGGGCACAAGTCAGGCCACCTTGTTCAAATGCCTGACACACGAGACTGTTTTACAGCGAACTGCTGGGAGGAAGCGCACACAAGGTGGACAGTAAAAGCGCTTTGAGGCTACACTCAGAGCCTCACTGAAGAGCTTTGAGATCAATCCAAACTCTCAGGAAACGCAATCACAAGACCACCTTGGCTAGGAAAACTGCACCAACAGAGGTGCCACCTCTTAGTAACAGAAGAGGATTTCAGGGGCACAAAGAAAACATGAACCATGCAGGTTCAGAGCCAACTCTTTGGCTTCTGTGCCAACAGGCCACCAGAGTCTGACCTGGGGCAGAGCCTTCCAAGTACAAATCAGACTGATTGGTCACAACTGGATACACCATCACCCATCTTCTCAGTGTGATAACCTTCGTCATTCCTGACAATTATGGACGATCTAATAATAAAAAAAATATTGCTGCTGGAAAATTTTCAACCACTTCTATACTTCTGTGTTAACACTGTACATCATCATCGTTTAACGTCCGTTTTCCGTGCTAGCATGGGTTGGATGGTTCGACCGGGTCTTGTAAGCCATGGAGGCTGCACCAGGCACTAGACTGATATGGCAAGGTTTCTACAGCTGGATGCCCTTCCTAACGCCAACCAGCCCCAAGAGTGTAGTGGGTGTTTTTTACATGCCACTGGCACGGGGGCCAGAGCAGGCTGGCAAACGGCCACGATCGGGTGGTGCTTTTACATGTCACCGACACGGATGCTAGTCAGACAGTGCTGACATCTGCCACGTTCGGATGGTGCTTTTTACGTGTCACCGGCACAGGTGTCTTAACTACAATTTCCATTTGATTTTTATTTTGATGTTCACGTACTTGACTCAATAGGTCTCCTCGAGAACAGCGGATCACTCTACGATCCAAGGTTAGCACAGCAGGCCATCCCGCGAGCCATAAACTCACTTCATTTGTCGGGTCTTCACATCCGTAAGAAATAATCCACGGATGAATACAGCAGTTAATTAGTGTTTCAGTGATGTATTTGCTTTAAGTATAGTACACAGATAGCTGTTTTAATCAAATGCTGCTTCTGTTGCATATAACAAAGTTTTCAAGTGTTTGCTTTTATGAATCATTAATTTCTTTTTAATTGTAAATTTGAATCTATTTGTCCCTAAGTCCAACTTCTTTAAGTGTTGTTCTGTGTGCTTAGAAACTGTTGATTCACTCTGTTGCTGCTCTGCAAAAATGTTGTGTAATGTTAAAAAGCAAGGACAAGTGAGGTGAAAGAGAGACTAGGCATGAAAGCCATCAGTTGGTGTCCAAGCACTGTATGGTTTGTAATAGGCTAAAAGCAGATGTCTTAAGAGATGCCTAGCAATATACTTAAAGAATAGCAAACCTGTCCAACCCAGGTGAAAATAGATATGATGATGATATGATGACAGTGGAAGCAGCAATGGTAATGTTCTTGTAGAAGAGGGAAATCTAAATAACTCATTAGTTGATTGTGGAAAGAAGAAAGAGACCGGATCATTGTACAGAAGATGACCACCCACCACACGTGGACACTGAAAAACAGACGTACAAGAACGTGGTTTTAGTGTAGTTGTTAGTCATATGTTGATCTTAGTTGGCTGTTTGCAAGTTAAGAAGGTTGCGTGTGTAGACTTTGACCATGCTAAAGTTTGAGTTTTTAAATGTTTTATCAACCTGCATCATTATATTTAAATGTGTACCATGCCGGTGCCATGTAAAAAAAAAAAAAGCACCCAATACACTCTGTGGGGTTGTTGGCACCAGGAAGAGCATCCAGCTGTAGAAAACAGGCCAGAACAGACAATGGAGCCTGGTGCAGTGCTCCTAGCTTGTCAGACTGTCCAACCCATGCCAGCATGGAAAATGGACATTAAACAATGATGTACATTCAATAAATTAACCCTTTCATTACTGTATTTCTGTTGAGATGCTCTGTGTTTCTTTCAATTACGTTAAATATTACAAAGAATTTAGTAAAATAACTTAGTTATCATTGAGCTAGTGTTAGGAACATTAATTGTGACTAAGGTTTGGTGAAAGATTTTAATTCAAAACTTATGAAAACAAGACATTTGTATTACAGAGCCAGAGCTGGTTTCAGCCGGGTTGGTAATGAAAGGGTTAATGGATTAATGTTCAATAACCATAATGGTTCTGAATCTTCTGTACATAACTTGCTGGATAATGTAATGAAGGTAGTGCAACGAAATTAATCCTGGCAAATAGTTAATGCAGTTACTGGACTCTTCACATACAAACTAGATGGTCTTTTGTTGACTACAACAAACATGTTACTTAAAAGAGAAAGAGAGGTGAGAGGACAATTAGTGGAGACAAATGGCATTGACTCCCCCAGACAGCACAGTGGCTTTCTGGCCAGAGGGTGAATTTGCCAGCTTTATAGCTGTAAGCCTATTTTCTAGAATCTTCTGCCAAACAGTTTGGCTGACAAAATGCATTTCACTTCCTTTGAAGTTTGCTGTTTCAGGTATAACAAGTCAGTCGGTGCTGATTGGTGGGGCCATTTTCACATAGGTGTTAATATCTTTTATGGAAATATATTTGTTTGTGGTTTTAGGCAGGAAAAATCTGAAAACTATGGTTCAAATCTCAGCTGGGGTCATTATCATTTAATGCCTGTTTTCCATGCTGGCATGGGTTGGACAGTTTGACCAGAGCTAGCCAGCCAGAGAGCTGCACCAAGCTCTAATTGTCTGGTCTAGCATACTTCCCACCTTAAACATGTACCTGCCTACCTACCTTTTCTTTTAAAGAACACCCTTATTCAGATTAACAATCGCATCATGTCCCCATCCCATCCTTTAAACTTTCCAAGTAGAACTTGACTTCACACACGCATGTATAATACACAGATTTAAGATAAAATATGACAAGAACACAAACGGTTTCACCTCCAGGCAGTGTTTCTCAAAGCATTAAGTGAAAATTGTTAGGAAAAGATGAGCAAAGCAATGAAAGGGGGAAAAAGAGGAATTATTTAAATGTGAAAAGTAAACCAATTCCCTGTCATTATTGGGTGGGGATTCAGGATTGACAGGAAGTGATGTGAAGTTTTGAAAACTAAACAAAATACTGTTATTTGTGAGGGAAGTGAAATAACTTCTGCCAGCTGATGATATCGTGAAATTAATGAGGATTAAAAATAAACAGCGATTAAATAAAATATGTGTAGGGAATGAGTGGAAAATGAAGTTTGATATGCAAAACTGTAAGAATTAGGCAAAAAAAAAATTAGGAGGAGAATTAGAAATATGCTGATGTAATTGAGACAGGTAACAGATAGGTAGGTGAGGGAAAATGTAACTGTGGCATGGAACTTGGTGGGTTAGTAAATATATTACATGCCTAAGGTAGTGAGCTAGCTGAATGGTTAGCACACTGGGGAGACTGCGTAGTGGCATTTCATCTGTCTTTATGTCCTGAGTTCAAATTCTACCAAAGTTGGTTTTGCCTTCCATCCTTTTGGAGGTCAATAAAATAAGTCTCATTTGAGTCCTGGGGGTCAAAGTAATTGGTTAGCCTTTGCCCTTGAAATTGCTGGCCTTGTGCCAGCAATTTGAAGTTGTTTATATTACATGTGTAGCGAGTTAAAATTGAGAAATATAAATAGGAGTTGATAAAAGAAGGGGTTAGAATGAATCGGTGGTTATATAGCAATTTATTATAAGTCAAGGTGTGGAATGCCAATATGAAGAAATTACAGGAATTGATACAGATAGAGAATTATGAAGTTTTCATTTACTCAAAGGAAATAAAATTTTGCTGGTATGCATTGGATGGTTCAACAGGATCTGATAAGTCGGAGGATCACATCTTGCTCTATTGTCTGTTTTGGCATGGTTGCTATGGCTGGATGCCCTTCCAATGCCAGCCATTTTTCAGAATATATGGGGGGGGGGGTCTTTGAGGCACCAGCACTGGCTAGAATCACCTTGTAACTTGCAGTGCAAAGGGACTAAAGTGATGCTTGTAAAGGAAGGAGAGAAGAACGGGGATGGGTGGTAAAAAGGGAGAAATAGAAGAGTGGGGGGAGTACAGCAAGGAATAGGGAAGGGATTCATAAGAGGAGTTATTGAGGAAAAAGGGAGATATGGAGTTGAAAGGTGGTTGTGTGAGAGGGGGGTGTAGCATTGTGTTTTTGTTTTTCCAGAAAATTTAGCTGGAAAGGGAGTTCATCCTTGCTCCTCTGTTGGTTTCAAAACATATGCTTTTGTTGATTGAAACAAGGTTTGAAAGGATCTGAGGTGAGGCCGCTGTTTGCTTTGGATGTCTTGCTGTTTGTGTTCTTTGTCTTTTCATTTCGCTTTGTCGATAATATCTGGTATTTTGGTAAAGAGAATTTTTGGCAATCTGTTCTTCACAGGTTGCAAAGGTGTTTTATTTCTGAAGTAAGATTTTGCTCTGAATGTATAAATGTGTAATTAGACAGCTGGAATCTAAGAGGCAGTCATAATGGTTCACACAATTACAGTTATTAGTGGCTGGGTTAGTTGTAGTTTCAGTTTAATTTAGACAATCTACACTTTACTTGCTTTCTCTTCTATGAACTTCCACATAATTATAGCATATAATAATTAGTTTCTGGAAATAATTCCTTTCATTTCATCACTTTTATTTCTTTCTCCCTTCTTTTCTTCTTCCACATTTATTACATTCTTTTTGTTTTATTTTTCATATTTACTCTGCTTTAATAATATTGAGCTCTTTCTTCTAGCTTATAGCTTTTATTCTTGTTTCAATAAACAAGCAGATTCTTTCTCTGGATGTTATAAATATGTGTATGAAGAAAAAAAAACAATTGCCGCTAGGTGATAGCTTACTATCTCACAATAGAAAGAATTTCACAAACTAATTTATCTTCTATGGGATTTAGTGTATCATTGCTTGTCCCTATATATATATAAGGGGGTGTTGAGAAGTTCTTGGCTTTGGGTAAAAGAAAATACAGGTAACTCAGTTAATTATGATTTTATCCAACATATTCCCCTGTTAGATTCACACAGTTATTGCAGCGGCCCTTCAGTTTTTCTAAACCTTGTAAAATAATTCAGAAGTCTGGGCCTCCAACCAAGCCTTTCATGCGATACCCTTCAAGCCAGGAACTTTTCTGTATCCCCTCGTATACAAGTGTGTGTATGTGTGTGTTTATGTATATGCACACCTTCTCTTGATGAGAGGCACTGGACTTACAGTAATATTTCTAGTGACTTTTTACTGGTTGCATACCCAAGACTTTTTGCATATTCCATCTGCGATTTATGAATATTACGATTATAACATAACTCAGAACTTCCTGAAACAGCTGTCAAGTTGAGAAATTATGTATTTTCTTAGTATTCTGTAATCTCTTTGCTCTATGTAAATATACTTGTATACGATGTATACATGTGTTTATCTTTCTGAATATTTGTAGATATATATGTGTCAAGCCTAATTGTGTTTCTCTGCAGTATTACCTACACACATGTGTATATACAAATGTGTGCACATATATATATATATGCATGTGTGTGTGTGTATTTGTATGTATAAATACATGTAATCTGTCTGCATTCTTTAATATACATTCCATGTCTACTCTTAGGAGAATATTTACTCTATAATCTTTCAACTTGTTCTAATAAGTTCTACTGTAATGCAGGAACATTGTTATATCTTTATATTTATTTTAATTTATAATTAACAGGCAGCATTAAATCGACTCAAGACTATGTATTCTGATAAATGGAATATGATCAATACCCAGGCAGAAAATCAAGTGCAGTAAGTGAGATTACATTATCATCATCATCATCGTCTTTTCAGCTGTTCATTTTCCCATGATTCCATGGGTTTGGACAGAATTTCTTGAGGCTGATTTTTTTAGAACCAGATGTCGTTCTCATCGCTGACCTTCACCTGTTTCTAAGCAAGATAATATTTCCCCAGGACCAGACACGATTTTAGTCGAATGACTAAACCCCAGGAGTTATTTCTTTTAAGTCTGATACTTATTCTATCAGTCCTCTTTTGCTGAACCACTAAGTTATGGGGACATAAACACACCAACACCAGGTTGGAAATAAAGTACACTACTACTCGTATGGTGGTGACACTTGTTTACAACTGTGGTGTGTGGTGTCAGGACAAGGAGATACAACTGGTACTTTATTGGTTACAACAACAAGGGTTCCAGTTGAACAGCCTGCTCGTGAAATTAACACCCGAGTGGCTGAGCACCCCACAGACATGCATATCCTTCATGTAGTTCTTAAGGAGAATGTGGCAAAGCTGGCCCTTTGAAATACAAGTACTACTCATGTTTTGCCATCTGAGTGGATTGGAGCAATATGATAGAAAGTATCTTGCTCAAGGGCACAGTGCACTGCCACCGGGAATTGAACTCATGACCTTATGATTGTAAGCTGAATACCCAAACCACTAAATCACGCACCTTTACAGAAGACACAAACATACATATCATCATCATTTAACGTCCGTTGGACGGTTTGACCAGGGCTGGCAAACTGGAAGGCTGCACCAGACTCCAGTCTGATTTGACATGGTTTGCTATAGCTGGATGCCCTTCCTAATGCCAACCACTCTGAGAGTGTAATGGGTGCCATTTGTGTGATACTGGTATCTGCTACAACAGTGATTTTGCTCAGTTTGATGGGCCGTCCTCTCAAGCCCGACATAATGCTAATGGTCTCAGTCATTGCCTCTGTGAGGCCCCACACTTGAAAGGAACTCAGCCACCTTGCCTCCAAGAGGCCCAACACTCAAAAAAATCTCGGCCACTTTGCCTCTGTGAGGCACCTATGCATATATATATATATATCATCATGGCTTCGCGAACGAAGATCAGGAAGGCTGTCCATGTCGCGTGCATGCAAGCTCATGACTGACAAGTCTGTTATGGGAAAGGCAGGTCTGTGAGCAGTGTCCACAGACGAAGGTAACATAAATATATATATATATCCATACTGGACTGCTGAAATCTACAAGTTTTGTTTCATTCTCTCTCTGTTTATTTTCTCTAATTCCTTTGTGATGAAGAGCATAGGCTCGAAATGTGAAAGACTTTTTCATTTTTTCCTAGTGTCAAACTAATATACTTATCGCTTGTTCACACACGTCTTTGTCTTTTCTCTAAATTTCAACTACATACATACGACAGCAACCGCACTGGTGCCAAGGAACAATAAAAATACCTAGTACACTCTGTAAAGTTGTCTGCATTAGGCATAACATCCAGTGAGAGAAACGATGCCAAAGCTGACATTGGAGCTCAACACAGCCCTGCAATTCAATGTAGGATGTTGTGCAATGCATGCCAGCATGGAAAACAGTTGTAAAACGATGGTGGGGTTTTTTTTCATTTGAATTCAGAAGGGTGTGGTCAGCCCAGGGTTATAGAAAAGACACTTGCATAAGCTGTCTATGTATGTATAGATGGACAGACAGACAGATAGATGCAGATATGTTTATGCACACACATTTGTGCAATGTGTACCTGTGTGTGTGTACAGTCACACACACAAATGTGGTAAAAAGTTTCCTTCCCAACCACTTGGTTCCAGGTTCAGTCCCACTGCATGGCACCTTAGGCAAGTGTCTTCTACTATAGCCTCAGGTCAACCAAAGCTTTGTGAGTGGATTTGGTAAATGGAAACTGAAAGAAGCTTGTCATATGTGTGTGTCTGTGTTTGTTCCCCCAAGATCGCTTGACAACCAATGCTGATGTGTTTACGTCCCCGTAACTTAGCAGTTCAGCAAAAGAGACCAATAGAATAAGCCCTGGGATCGATTTGCTTGACTAAAGGTGGTGCTCCAGCATGGCCGCAGTCAAATGAGTAAAGAATATTAATTATGCATGTGTCAATTTAGATGTGCATGCAGGTGTCTGTGTGAGTATTGACATTCTGAGCTTTACATGAGCTGACAAAATTAGTGACATGTGCTGATGTATGGCCTAGCAGTAGGAGTGTCGCACTAACAATCGCTAGATCATGGGTTCAATTCTCAGACTAGCTGGTGCATTGTTTTCTTGAGCGAAACACTTCATTTCACTCTGCCATAAATGGGTCCCTCTGCAAAGTTGCTATCAGAAATGTATAACAACATCTGATAATCTCGATGATAATCTCTCAGAAGATTATCTTCTAGCTTTGTGTTTTTGTCGATAAGTGGAATAAAACTTCTTGGATGAAAAAAAAAAAACCCTTCATGTTTACAGAAAATGTGGATTCAGAGGCCCATGCGCTGCCGTCAACTTTTTTTCCATCCAAGGAGAATTTTTAAACCCAATATTCTACATGTCATTATTTATTTATAACTTCATCTACCTTGAGTTAAAACTATTGAAAAGGTTGCAAGACGCAATGAAAATTTTAGGAAAATAAAAATAAGAAATAAGTGGAAATTTTACCGGTGTGTGTGTTAAATTATAAGGTACCAAAAGAGAATGACTCTGCCCAGACACAGCAGAATATGCTTCAACACACGAACTCACAAAAAGAATCTTGCAAACCAAATCCAAAAACGATACATCTGCCTTGAATTATTCTGTTAAAAACCTAATCTACTTCATTTGTTATTCTTAAATTTTTTGTTAATTATTTTCTTGTTTATTGCATTTAGGATTGCTAAGGAGAAAAAGAAAATCGACAAAATGATATGTGATAGTCAAGAGAGGGCTTTCTGGCGAGTGCATAAACCAGCAGTGAGTAAAAAGGATTTTTTCACAATTTTGAGTTAATTCAAACATTTTAAGGGTTCAAAGTAATCCATCATCATCATCATCATTTAATGTCCGTTTTCCTTGCTGGCATGAGTTGGACAGTTTGACAGGAGCTGGCAAGGCTGGAGAGCTGCACCAGGCTCCAATGCCAACCACTTTGCAGGGTGTATTTGGGTGCATTTTGTATGGCAACAGCATCACTGCTTTTTACAATGTATCGAAATAAATATCAATGGAAATAGTAGTTGTGATACCTGTGCCGGTGGCACATAAAAAGCACCATCCGAACGTGGCCGATGCCAGCGCCACCTTGACTGGCTTCTGTGCCGGTGGCACATAAAAAGCACCATCCGAACGTGGCCGATGCCAGCGCCACCTTGACTGGCTTCTGTGCCGGTGGCACATAAAAAGCACCATCCGAACGTGGCCGATGCCAGCGCCACCTTGACTGGCTTCTGTGCCGGTGGCACATAAAAAGCACCATCCGAACGTGGCCGATGCCAGCGCCACCTTGACTGGCTTCTGTGCCGGTGGCACATAAAAAGCACCATCCGAACGTGGCCGATGCCAGCGCCACCTTGACTGGCTTCTGTGCCGGTGGCACATAAAAAGCACCATCTGAACGTGGCCGATGTCAACGCCACCTTGACTGGCTTCTGTGCCGGTGGCACATAAAAAGCACCATCCGAACGTGGCCGATGCCAGCGCCACCTTGACTGGCTTCTGTGCCGGTGGCACATAAAAAGCACCATCTGAACGTGGCCGATGTCAGCACCACCTTGACTGGCTTCTGTGCCGGTGGCACATAAAAAGCACCATCCAAACGTGGCCGATGCCAGCACTGTCTTGACTGGCTTCCGTTCCGGTGGCACGTTAAAAGCACCAACCGATCGTGGCCAATGCCAGACTCCCCTGGCACCTGTGCCAGTGGCACGTAAAAGACACCTACTACACTCGCGGAGTTGTTGGTGTTAGGAAGGGCATCCAGCTGTAGAAACACTGCTAGATCAGACTGGAGCCTGGTGCAGCCCCTGGCTTCCCAGACCCCAGTCGAACCGTCCAACCCATGCTAGCACGGAAAAAGGACTTTAAACGATGATGATCACTGAAGTTTTGAAAATATTTACATGTAATTTCCACTGTACTTTTTCTTGAAGAGCATCGAAAAAAGAAACGTTTTGACGTCTCATTTGTATAATTTGGATGAATATTTTAGGAAAGATGACAATTTGAATTGTCAACAAATTGGTCAAAATCTTGCCTAATTAATCTAAAGAATAATTAGCCATATTTGTGGCATCATATCTTTGAAACTGAAGTGATTATCATCTTCAAATTGCACAAATTAATAGTGACCATTGATATAGCAGTTAATCTATTTTTTTCAGGTTCTTCAAAAGGAAACTTTTTTTTTTGATAATTTTTTAAATATGTGGTGTTTTCAGACATAGCTAATTCCAAAAGTACAAGCCATAGGTTGTTAAGCTTTTGGCACACTTTTAGTAGATATAAAACTAAATAAGGCGCAGGAGTGGCTGTGTGGTAAGTAGCTTGCTAACCAACCACATGGTTCCAGGTTCAGTCTCACTGCATGGCACCTTGGCAAGTGTCTTCTACTATAGCCCCGGGCCGACCAATGCCTTGTGAGTAGATTTGGTAGACGGAAACTGAAAGAAGCTTGTCGTATATATATATATATATGTGTGTTTGTCTGTGTTTGTCCCCCTAGCATTGCTTGAAAACCGATGCTGGTGTGTTTACGTCCCCGTCACTTAGCGGTTCGGCAAAAGAGACCGATAGAATAAGTACTGGGCTTACAAAGAATAAGTCCCGGGGTCGATTTGCTCGACTAAAGGCGGTGCTCCAGCATGGCCGCAGTCAAATGACTGAAACAAGTAAAAGAGTAAATTCTGAGATTTTGCGGACATGACACCATTTCAATAAAATTTTAATAGACTATTAAAAATGGGTGAAAATGATAGTTTCATATCAGAATGCCCACCTGGAGCTTAGTGCTTTTGCAGAAGAGACCGATGGAATAAGTACCAGGCTTTAAGGTAAAAATAATAGATACTGGGGTCAAATCATTTCACTAAAATTCCTCAAGGTGGTGCCCCAGCATGGCCACAATCTAATAACTGAAACAAGTAAAAGATAAAAGGCACCTAGTCACTTCTACAAAGTCCTTTCATGATCTTGCTGTAGTTAAGACAACCTTTGTGGTGCTAGTGCAATAAAATGCCTTGAGTCCATCCTGTAAAGATGTTGGTGATTGAATATCTCGAATCTCTTGTGTCTAATAGCGTTTCTTTCATTTCTCTACAGCCAGGACAAATAAAATCTTTTGAGGAACAATCAAAGAGGAACTTCTCACCTTCACAGATAACTGCCAAAAAGGAAAGCAAGGAGTATTTACAAAATAAGGTAAACAAATCTGTTTTTTGTTTCATATATTCACCCTTCCCTCACACACACACACACAACCTCACCTTTTCTAGTAGCAGAAAAAAATGAAACCACGGGTCATCTATTTACATTATTTACATTTGACAGATATTTGTCCTCATCTAGTTTGTTGTTAACACAATGTTTCGGTTGGTATAACCTCCAGCCTCCATCAGGTGTCTTGGGGAAATTTCAAACCTGGGTTCTCATACCTAAGATATTTTCAATGTTGTTATTATTGTTCAGGTCCCTGCCTGGAATTGAACTCAGAATCTTGGGGTTAGTAGCCCACACTCTTAACCACTTAAATATAGAACCGTACCACTGGTCATCTGGGTTTTTTTTTCTATTTTCTTACTTATTTCTTTTGACACTGTGTGCATGTCAATTTGACATGTGCAACCGTTAACACAGGTATTGTTTACCTCTTTGTTTTGGGTTTTTTTTCCTTTCTTTTCTCTGTTTTCTCTCCACATTCTTTCTGCAGAAAACTTTAGAGTCAAACTATCAAAGAAGACTCCATTTTACCTGAATGTCAAACTTATACACCTTATTTGTTGCACCTGCAATGCCTCTGTCTTTTGCCCAATTCTGAACCACCAGACTGGCTCCCATGAAGGTAGCACGTAAAAAAACCTTTGAGTGTGGTCGTTGCCAGTACCTTCTGACTGGCCCTCGTGCTGGTGTCATGTAAAAGCATGCGCTACACTCTCGGAATGGTTGGTGTTAGGGAAGGCATCCAGCTGTAGAAACTTTGCCAAATCAGAGTGAGCCTGGTGAGGCCTTCTGGCTTGCCGGTCCTCAGCCAAATCGTCCAACCCATGCCAGCATGGAAAGAGGACGTTAAACGATGATGATATCATCATCATTTAACATCTGTTGTCCATGTTGGCATGGGTTTGGTGGTTTGACCAGGGCTGGCAAGCCAGAAGGCCTCACCAGGCTCCAGTCTGATTTGACATGGTTTTCTACAACTGGATGCCCTCCCTAACACCAACCATTCCGAGAGTGTAGTGCGTGCTTTTATGTGCCACCAGCACGGGTGCCAATTTGTGCGACACCAGTATTTGCCACGACTGCAATTTTGCTCGGCTTGATAGGTCTTTTTCTCAAGCACAACTTGATGCCAAAGGTCCCAGTCATTGCCTCCTTGAGGCCCAAAACTCGAAAGGAACTCAGCCACCATGCTTCTGTGAGGCCCAATGCTCAAAAGGTGTTCTTTATGTGCCACCAGCATGGGTGCACTTGGCTTGATGAGTCCTCTCATATATATGTGTGTGTGTGTGTGTGTATGTATATAAAATTTAATAACCGTTTGATTCAGCACCCTGCGCCTTAGTTTTGTGGGCTCATCGAATGAACCTTTTCTCATCAGACTTCTAGAAACCAAACATTACAAATCTAAGATGGCTTCTGGATGTTGAGCCACTGTTGATCAATGCAGGTCACATGGTGTAATTGATTTGGTAGGAACATCAATTCTATTCCATATTCCTGGGACCACATTCTAGGATCGGATGTTGGTGGTGATTGTATCTAGAAAGTGGAATGTGGTTTATTAGCAACATCAGTTCATAGTTGTTATGTACATTTGTATTTGCTGTGTGCGTGCATGCGTGCGTGCGTGCGTGCATATATACATGTGTGTTTGTATCTGCTGCATGTGCACATGCATCTGGTATGTGTACATGTCCATTTTTCTGTTGAGAGATAGTGCGGATTGGTGGAGTTTGTGTGTGTGAGCATGTGTCATCATCATTGTTTAACTTCCATTTCCTATGCTAGCATGGGTTTGATGGTTTCTCAGGGGCTGACAATCCAGAAGACCACACCAAGCTCTGCTGTCTACTTTGGCGTGGTTTCTACAGCTGGATGCCATTCCTAATGCCAACCACTTTAGAGAGTGGACTGGGTGCTTTTTATGAGGCACCAGCAACAGTAAGGTCACCGAATAACTTAAAGGCCCTTCAACCGGGTGGGGTAGCAGCATTATTGAGGGTGGTGGCCTTGTGCCAGGTGACGAGAGGTTAGAATATGAATAGAGGGACAGGAATAGGGGTCTTGCAGTAGAGAAGAGGGTGAAGATGTGATGGGAACATACATTCAAATTAGAGGGAGACATATATATGTGAAATGGAACCCAAGATTGGATAGGGTGAGTGGACACAGACATTTGGTTATGTTAGGGAATGTTTGAGTGGTTGTATGATAAGAAGCTTGTTTCCCAACCACATGGTTCTGGGTTCAGTCCCACTGTATGGCACCTTGGGCAAGTGTCTTCAACTATAACCTTGAGCCGACCAAAGCCTTTTGAGTGGAGTTGGTAGATGGAAACTGGAAGAAGCCTGTCTTGTGTGGGTTTGCGTGTGTGTCTTTATCGCCACTGTTTGACAACCACTGTTGGTTTGTTTATGCCCCTGTAACTTAACAGTTCAGTAAAAAGCGACCAATAAAATAAATGCCAGGCTTTAAAAGGGAAATAAGTCCCAGGATTGATTCATTCGACTAAAATCTCTTGAAGGCAGTGCCCCAGCATGGCCACAGTCTAATGACTGAAACAAGTAAAAAATTACAGTTACTTATACATAAACACACACCTACATATATACATACTTATGTATACACTCATACATTATACATTCATATAGACATTTATAATCTTTTTTTCCACTGAGAATCTAACATGTGATAAGTGTTAGAAATTTCCCTAAATAAAGTCAGTTCTAGACAAAATCATTTTATTTACCAATATTATTATTTTTATATATTCTCATGTATCCTGAAAAATTTCACGAATATAAATAGAACCAATTTCATATTAGTTCCATAAGTAAAAGATTAAAATCCAACCAAATTCTTCAACAACTTCATCTTTAAGAAATTGGTTTATTTATTTTTGTTTTCAATTTGGTTGTTAGCTTTTGAACTGTTTTCTAATTTTTTCCCTTGATTTCTTAAAACAGAAAACCAAATTAAATTTTTAAAAAAAAGAGAGAACAGACTTCCGTTTGTAACCCTTTATTCATCTGTTCTTGTATTCCTCTAGAATAATCCTCACAACTCTTGGTTGTGGTACCAATGCCATAACTGCCATTATTAATAGTCAGCCTTTGCTGTATTTTGGTGGGGTTTTATAGTTGAGACATCTGAAAGCCTTTATTGCCAATGTCCTTTCCCCATTCTTGTAGAAATGTTTACTCTAAAACATCTCAAGTGAAACCTGGAGGTAATTAACTGAAACACTTGCCAAGGAATTTGTCACAAACACATCCCAGTGGTGACATTGGTAGGAGTGGTTGTCATGCAAATATGGTACCAAATTAAGCAACAGCAGGGGGCTAAGTAGCTGCAATATTTTGTTTATGGTCGGTCGTCGGGTTGCCATGTAAATAATAGTAATAATAATATATATTATAATAGAGAAAGCAGCTTATTAATTAGTTATGAAAGAGTTACTGAAAGAAAGCAATTATTAAAGACTTGACTGTCAGGAAATTTTTTCATAAATTCATGTTCCGAGAAATTTCCGATACTCTTTTACTTGTTTCAGTCATTTGATTGCGGCCGTGCTGGAGCGCCGCCTTTAATCGAGCAACTCGACCCCGGGACTTATTCTTTTGTAAGCCCAGTACTTATTCTATCGGTCTCTTTTGCCAAACCGCTAAGTAACGGGGACATAAACACACCAGCATGGTTGTCAAGCAATGCTAAGGGGACAAACACAGACACACAAACACACACACGCATATATATATATATATACATATATACGACGGGCTTCTTTCAGTTTCCGTCTACCAAATCCACTCGCAAGGCTTTGGTCGGCCCAAGGCTATAGTAGAAGACACTTGCCCAAGGTGCCACGCAGTGGGATTGAACCCGGAACCATGTGGTTGGTAAACAAGCTACGTACCACACAGCCACTCCTGCGCCTATAATTCCGATTTCTGAAGTTTATTGAATAATTGAACTACAAGTTTTTCACAAATTTAAATATTTGTTGCATTTACTGTGGAGTAGATTTTAATGTTTAAAACCAATATTAATTCGTTGCAGGCAAAATTTTCTTTTCTTTTCATTTTTTTTGTGCAACAGTCTCTCACTCTCTCTCGCCTCTATTTTCATTTATGATAATTTAATATATATTCATGTCAATGTTTTCTTTTCAAGTTTTAATTCACTATTTGCAAAACCCACAGGTTGTTCTATATACATAATGTAAAAGAATTATTTATTGAATAAATGAATGCTATTCAACAAAATAGCTGTAACTTTGGGGCTTATGATACGAGGCACAATTTTGAGAATAATATCAGTTTCCAGAGTTTGTTAAATTAACCATCATCATCGTTTAACGTTCGCTTTCCATGCTAGCATGGGTTGGACGATTTGACTGAGGTCTGGCAAACCAGACTCCAATCTGATCTGGCAGAGTTTCTACAGCTGGATGCCCTTCCTAACGCTAACCGCTCCAAGAGTGTAGTGGGTGCTTTTACGTTCCACCGGCATGAAGGCCACTTTGGTGGTTTGTTAAATTAATATTTTTGATAAAATGCAAAAATTAAAGAAAATTTTTTAATATACCGGTATAATTTGTTTTTTAAAAGTAAGTGATTTTGTTGATTTTGTTTGGAATGCTATAAGTCTTGCAATAAATAACTATGTGATTGCTGCTATTTCTAGCAAGCTAAACATAGTTGGGTTATTTTGAAGTTTGTTTAGAGATATATTACAACTACAATGAATTACTGAAAGAAATATTTACTAAGCAAGTGGGATTTTTTATAAATTGAAGTTTTCAGGAAAATTCACTTCTTGAACATCCTTTTATTATTGAATATTTCAAGTTCACAAATTTACATATTCAGTACAAGACAGTTTTTAATCAGGTGTCTTGGGGAAAATTTGAACCTGAGTTCTCATTCTTAACCACTACACCATATGCCCATTGGCATATGGCGTAGTGGTTAAGGGCACAGGATACTAACCCCAAGATTCCAAGTTCAATTCCAGGCAGTGACCTGAATAATAATAATAATAATGATAATAACATCAAAAAATACCTTCGGAATGAGAATCCAGGTTCAAAATTTCCCTGAGACACCTGAAGAAGGCTGGAGGGTATATCAGCTGAAACGTTGTGTTAACAACAAACAAGATGAGGACAAATATCCGTCAAATGTAAATGATATAAAATGACACATCACTGCATTTCATTTGGTACTGGTTACAGTGACAAGGGTTCCACTTGATCCAATCAATGGAACAGCCTGCACATGAAATTAATGTGCAAATGGCCGAGTACTCCACAGACATGTATATACTTAATGTAGTTCTCAGGGAGGTTCAGTATGGCACCCAGAATTTAATAAGGTTGTCCCCTTTTGAATTACAGTTACAAGTCATTTTGGTCAGCTTGGGGCCACAGTAGGAGACGCTTGCCCAAGTTGCCACACAGTGGCACTGAATCCAAAATCATGTGGTTGAGAAGCAAACTTCTTACCACACTTCTATGTCTGTACTTATGGTTAAGTATCCCAAGCAAAACCTTCATGGTCTTTCTTGCATTTTGAAGCTGGATGAAGGTGTGTAAACCTCAGTGACCACAGTAATCTTGTAAAGGGCGTTGACCTCATGTAGCTTTGAAAAACAATGTGTCACATGCAAGTCAGTGAAATGGCAATGGATTCTTAGAGCCTGTGGAGCATCAGATAAAATAGGCAGTGGGTTGTCAGAGTGGGTTCTGCATCAAACAAAAACTCTTTGCAGTGTTTAGTCATGTCTCTTTTATATTGTGAGTTCAAATCCTACTGACTTCATCTTTCATCCTTCCAGGGTAAATAAAAACAAGCACTAGTAAAATATTGGTGGTGCTAGAATTTTCAGTATGGATTTCTGGTCTTAAGCAACCTTCATAATCAATGTCATTACCATTGTTGCTGAAATCCTACTTGCCCCTCTTGCATTGTGAGGGTGTGCAAACCTCAACAAGCACAGTATTCCTTTAACCCTTTTGTTACCATATTTCTGTTGAGATGCTCTGTGTTTCTTTCAATTGATTTTAAATATAACAAAATATTTAGTGAAATAACTTAGTTATCATTAAACTAGTGTGAGGAACATAAATTGTGACTAAGGTTTGGTGGAAGATTTTAATTCAGAACTTATGAAAACAAGACATTTCTATTACAGAGCCAGGGGCAGTTTCAGCTGGGTTGGTATCAAAAAGGTTAAGAATTGTTTCTCTATTATATATTTTAACCCTTTTGTTACCATATTTCTGTTGAGATGCTCTGTTTCTTTCAATTAATTTCAAATATAACAAAGAATTTAATAAAATAACTTATTTACCATCAAGCTAGTGTTAGGAACATAAATTGTGACTAAGGTTTGGTGGAAGATTTCAATTCAAAACTTATGAAAACTAGACATTTGTACTCAGAGCCAGAGGAAGTTTCAGCCGGGTTGATAATGAAAGGGTTAAGGCATCGATCTGTAGAAAATCTGTCTCAACTCTCTCTGATCCATGTCAATCAATGGAAAGTAGATGTTAAAACATTGATGGCTTCAACCTGGATTGAAACCCTATTGCAGTTATGGCCTTGTAGGGATCTTACTTCTTCCTCAATTGTATTCACCATATTTTTAGGACTCATAATGATATCACTTTGATTCTTTCTTTATTCAGTTTATTGATAGTACCCCAAAAAAAAAAAAATGCAACATTAATTTGGGTTTTTTTTTTCCAAAGAATTCTTAGACTAACAACAATTTCTTTGTACATTTCTTTAAAAACATTTTTTTTTTTTTTCTCAAATACAATATCTCTTTAACATAGAACTTGTCATTATGTATGTCATACAAGAGAAGTAATTTACTAACAAAGAAAGCATCGTGTTTGGTCTTAGATTCACAAGAACAACAATAAATAAGAACTAATATGCTGCCTTCATTGTTCCAAAGTGTTGGAAGCCATCAGCTCTGTGACCTTTAATAGTGAAAGTGCTGTAAAGATGTTGTTGTGGAGTGACAAATGCCGGAACAGAAATGTATCAGAGAATACGCCATCGTTATTGCATCTGTCATAATGGTATCTGTGTGATATCGACTGAGATCCTGTGACCCACAATCTCTATAAAGCTATCACCTCTACACCATCTGCCATATATCATACTAGTGCTACTTATCACATAATAGGTAACTTGGGCAGTATACTTTTGCCATCATTACTAAACACTCATTGTTAATGTTACTATACACACACACACACACACACACATATATATATATATATATATATTTATATGTGGAGGTGCAATGGCCCAGTGGTTAGGGCAGCAGACTCGTGGTTGTAGGATTGCGGTTTCGATTCCCAGACCGGGCGTTGTGAGTGTTTATTGAGAGAAAACACCTAAAGCTCCACGAGGCTCCGGCAGGGGGGGTGGGTGGCGATCCCTGCTGTACTCTTTCACTACAACTTTCTCTCACTCTTTCTTCTATTAGCCTGCTTGCTTAGCCAGCGGGGTGGTGTCATTTGAAGGCTAAAACAATGCAAAGTGCATTGTGACCAGCGATGTGTAACAACATCAGGGTGATATATATTTATATAAACAAGGATAAAATCATGTAAGTGATAATATCAAGTGGCCAACACACTACAAAACCTTGTGGTTAAATTATACTAAAATAATAATTATATATATACATTATATAAGGGAACAGAAAAAAACCCTGCTCCATCTTGTAAGAATACACCATTTTCTGCAGGAGCTAGGGGTGGTTTATAACGTCTTTTGGCATATTTTTACAACATGTTGGAGCAGGGTTTTATATAATTATATAATGTGTATATATAATTATTATTTTAGCATATCATCATTGTTGTTGTTTAACGTCTGCTTTCCATGCTGGCATGGGTTGGATGGTTTGACTGAGGGCTGGCAAGCCAGAAGGCTGCACCAGGCTCCAATCTGATACATATGTATACACATAGAAATAGTGTTATATATACTTATTCTTTTATCTGTTTTTGTCATTTGTTAAACTGCCTTTAGTTAAACAAATCAACCCCCAGGACTTATTCTTTGTAAGCCTAGTACTTATTCTATCGTTCTCTTTTGCCGAACTGCTAAGTTACGGGGACATGAACACACCAACATCGGTTGTCTAACAATGATGGGTGGGGGAACAAACACAGACACACAAACATATACACACATATACGACAGGCTTCTTTCAGTTTTCGTCTACCAAGTCCACTCACAAGGCTTTGGTCGGCCTGAGGTTATAGTAGAAGACATTCGAGGTGCCACTAAGTGGGACTGAACTCGGAACCATGCAGTTGGTAAGCAAGCTACATACTACACAGCCACTCCTGCGCCTATTGATAATATTTACTCTTTTACTTGTTTCAGTCATTTGACTGCGGCCATGCTGGAGCACTGCCTTTAGTCAAGCAAATCGACCCCAGGACTTGTTCTTTGTAAGCCCAGTACTTATTCTATCGGTTTCTTTTGCCGAACCACTAAGTGACGGGGACATAAACACACCAGCATCGGTTGTCAAGCAATGCTAGGGGGACAAACACACACACACACACATATATATATAGATATACATATATACGACAGGCTTCTTTCAGTTTGCATCTACCAAATCCACTCACAAGGCATTGGTCGGCCCGGGGCTATAGCAGAAGACACTTGCCCAAGATGCCACGCAGTGGGACTGAACCCGGAACCATGTGGTTGGTAAGCAAGCTACTTACCACACAGCCACTCCTGCGCCTATTGTATATACTTAAATGTACCTACACACATGGTTATGTATATCTACAGCTTCTCTGTGTCCTCCTACCAAGTTTATCCTACTTCAACTAAAGCTCTGTGTGTGTTTGTTTGTTTGTGTTCATGTGTAAATGTGTATTTAGTATCTATCGACGACATAACTTTTCCCAGTTTCAGTGTTCCTCTATCGACTTCAGCCCCTTATAATAACTCCTTCTGTCTTTCTTCAACTCCCTCCTTCTCTATATGATGCAAAGAATGGCAGGAGAAACCTATTTCTTTATTACCCACAAGGGGCTAAACATAGAGGAGACAAACAAGGACAGACATAGGTATTAAGTCGATTACATCGACCCCAGTGAGTAACTGGTACTTAATTTATCGACCCCGAAAGGATGAAAGGCAAAGTCGACCTTGGTGGAATTTGAACTCAGAACGCAGCGGTGGACGAAATACCACAAAGCATTTCACCTGGCGTGCTAACGATTCTGCCAGCTCGCCACCTTGTGGCAGGAGAAACCAACCAACCAACACTGAAGTTGGCTATTATAGATATAGAAAGATGATATCTGATTCGACCCTCACCCCGTGGCCCACATTTCCTTGTTATTGTTATCAAGTGGTACATAGTGGGATCCTCCTCCCATGACCCAAGTCTTTAAAACCACCCCCTTTGCACAATTGTTATTATCTGTCATTATTCTCTCATATGATATCTGGAGAGACCCTGCCGACTGCATGGCTATAAACCCACCTCCTGGAGATGACATTCTTTGATGGCATATGTAGAAAAAAGGGCAGTAGCATTTTTATAAACCCTTAAAGATGTAGAGCACAATTTTATATTTTTTATATTTTGTTACATTGTAAAACATAAAGGCTCAATTTTTCTTTTTTACTGACTAAAATTGTAGGTATGAAAGCCCTAATTTTTCTAGCCTCTAAAATTATAAACATAAAGGCTGTTTTGGGGGTTTTTTTCTGCCCCTAACATCATATGGCATAACCACATTTTTATACTGAAAACTGTGACATAGACATTGTTTTTTTACTCCCTAAACTTGTAGAGCAGAAAGCTCTATTTTTCTAACACCTAGAATTGTTGATTATAGAGGCTCCACTAAAATTGCATGACATAGTGACCCTGCATTGTATTTACTCCCTAATATTGTAGAATATAGGGGCTCTGTATTTTTACCCCTGACTAAAAATTGTTGGCATAAAGGCTCCGTTTCTTCTATTCTGTAATATTGTATAGCATAGAAGCTGTGTATGTTTCTGCTGCTAAAATTATGTGACAAAGGCACCATATTTTTCTAACCCCTAAAATTGTAGAGCATAGATACTTTGTATTTTCTTGCAATGTTGACGTGTCAATAACACATCACCTATTCCTTTGCCTACAGGACATCACCATGTTCCATCATTATCGTTCAAAACTAATGCTAATTAGGGTCACCTGCCCCTCATAACACAGTAACCATTGGGATTTATTCACCCTTAAAGTACAAGCAACACTAAGATTTGTTTGGGATGTTTAGCTGTCACATCTTGCTTGAAGAAACCTGGGGGACAGTTGTATCAGTCAAATCTAACCCAATACATGACTGGTATTTTCTATTTGAGACAATGAGGAAAAAAGATGTTGTAGTGTTCATGCCTTTCTTAGTGAAATTAGAATCAACGAAGGATTACTACTGAATGGCAAAACTGTTGTAGAAGAGAGAAAAAGTATGTATGCATCTCCTTGTCATCATCATCGTCTAACGTCTGCCTTCCATGCTGGCATGGGTGGGATGGTTTCACAAGAGCCAGCCAGGCAGAAGCCTGCACCAGACTTCTGTGACTGTTTTGGCAGGATTTTTACAGCTGCATGCCATTCCTAACATCAACCACTCAGCAGAGTGGACTTAGTGCTTTTTAGGTGGCACAAGCACAGGTGAGGTCAGTTTTGGCAAGGCCTTTGCAGCTGGATGTCCTTCCTAACACCAACCACTCAGCAGAGTGGACTTAGTGCTTTTTAGGTGGCACAAGCACAGGTGAGGTCAGTTTTGGCAAGGCCTTTGCAGCTGGATGTCCTTCCTAACACCAACCACTCAGCAGAGTGGACTTAGTGCTTTTTAGGTGGCACAAGCACAGGTGAGGTCAGTTTTGGCGAGGCTTTTACAGCTGGGTGCCCTTCCAAATGCCAACAACTCAGCAGAGTGGACTTAGTGCTTTTTAAGTGGCACAAGCGAAGGTGAGGTCAGTAGTGCTTTTTATGTATCACAAGCTCAGGTGTACACAATAGTCAGAAATGAGTGTCACCAACTAACAAGCAGTGTCCTTTGTGGTCAGTCTTTTTAAGGAAATATTATCTAACTTGAAAACAGGTGAGGGTCCGGCTACAGCAAAGACACCTGGCCTTCGAAAATCTGAACCATGTGAATGGAAAAGTGAATGTTAAAACAAAGAGATACATCTTCTTAGTTTCTCTCCACCAAATTCACTCACAAGGCTTGGGTTGGCCCAGAGCAATGGTAAAAGACATTCTCTCAAGGTGTAGCAAAATGGGAAACTTCAAATCACCTGGTTGAGAGGTAAACTTCGTACTGTATAGCCATGCCTGTGCATATGTGTGCAGGTATGTATGTATATATATATATATATATATATATATATATATACATATATGTATATATCATCATCATCATTTAACGTCCGTTTTCCATGCTAGCATGGGTTGGACAGTTCGACCAGGGTCTGGTAAGCCATGGAGGGCTGCACCAGGCTCCAGTCTGATTTGGCAGTGTTTCTACACCTGGATGCCCTTCCTAATGCCAACCACTCTGTGAGTGTAGTGGATGCTTTTTTACATGCCACTGTCACAGGGCCAGAGGAGGCTGGCAAACGGCCACGATCGGGTGGTGTTTTTACATGTCACCAACACAGACGCCAGTCAGGTGGCGCTGGCATCTGCCACGTTCAGACGGTGCTTTTTATGTGTCACCGGCACGGGTGTCTTAACTACAGTTTCCATTGTATATACATGTGGCCATGCTGGAACATCGCCTTTAGTCGAACAAACTGACCCCCCCCCCCAGGACTTATTCTTTGTGAGCCTAGTACTTATTCTATTGGTCTCTTTTGCTGAACCGCTAAGTTACGGGGACAAGCATAGGCACACACACATACACAAATATATACAAAGCAGCATAGTTATTGCCTGACAAATTTTCTCCAAGCTGTACACGACTCCCAAATCATCCCGGAAAATAATTTATGGAAAAAAAAAACAAAATCTAAATCCAAGGTCAATTTGGAATAAAAGTAAGGATTCAAAAACGAGATGTTGAAAAGCTGATAGTTGCAATGGAATGCAAGTAGAGTTGAAGTGTTAGTGACACATAGAGACACATCAGTTTGTGATATCAAACTATTTTTTCCTCTTAATCTCTTTAGTCATCTCTCCTTCTTCTCCTTCTTCTTCTTTCTCAGATGTCAAATTCAAAACAGTATATTGTTATGACTCAAGTTGTTCATATTCTCTATTTATAAATAGTATTTTCAAAAACTTAGTATGCAGCAATAGAAGGTGGGAAAATAATTTATCCTTTAAATGTATCATATTTAAAGTTGTTTATATTTCAAAATAATGTTCAGGTTATTATGTGCTGTATAAATTGGGGGCCATTAATTTTTATAATGTTTGAATTAAATGAATATGAAAGACTTCCTTGGGGAAACATTATAATCACCTCTCTCTCTCTCTCACACACAATTCTTATTCAACTGTAAAATTGCAAAAATGCCTCAAGGGCCAACTGAATGTATATATGTGTGCTTTGGTTTCTGTTAGTGCCTCCGACACCAAGCAATAGTAGTAAATGAGTGTTGCTGTCATCCAAGTGATGTGCGGTGTTCCCAATTATCCGCATCATCATTTAATGTCTGCTTTCCGTGCTGGCATGGGTTGGACGGTTTGACTGGGGACTGGCAAGCCAGAAGGCTGCACCAGGCTCCAATCTGATCAGGCAGTGTTTCTAAAGCTTGATGCCCTTCATAACATCAACCTTTCCTAGAGTGTAGTGAATGCTTTTTATGTGCCACCAGCACGAGGGCCAGTCAGGTGACACTGGCATCGGCCATGTTCAGATGATGGTTTTGACATGCCACTGGCATGGGAGCCAATCAGGTGGTGCTGGCATCAACCACATTCAGATGGTGCCTTTTATGTGCCACTGACACAAGAGCCAGTCAGGTGACACTGGCATCAACCATGTTCAGATGGTGCCTTTTATATGTCACTGACACAGGACCCAGTCAGGTGGCACTGGCACAGGAGCCAGTCATGGGGTACTGGCATCAGCCATGTTCGGATGGTGCTTTTTACGTGCCACTGGCACAGGGAGCCAGTCGGGCAGCACTGGCATCAACCACAACTACGATTTCCATTTTGATTTTACTTAGGTCTTCTCAAGTGCAGCGTATCGCTTGATGATACAAGGGTACTTTTAAAAGGGCTGGTCATATGACATTGGTATCAGCCGCGTCTGTGAAAACCTGTCTGGCAAGGAGAAAACATTATTTTGCTATGAAAATGGATGAGGGTTGACAATAGGAAGCAAGCATCCAGGAGTAGAAAATCTGCCACAACAAATTCCACCTGACTCACGCAAGCATGGAAAAGTGGATGTTCAAACATTATGATGATCAATCTAATGGCTGGAATTTTACTCCTGCCCCCCACCCCACCCACACACACACACTCTATATTAGCATTTGTTTTTATATTTAGTTATAATAAAAACATATTTCATTGTGTCTGGGGAGAGCCATTCCCTTTTAGTGCCTTATTACTTTAACACACTCACCAGTCTGATTTCCACTCGTTTATTTAATTATTTATTTTTACTAAAATTTTCATTGCATCTTGCACCTTTTCCAATAGTCATTGACTCCGTCTGTTATCAGAACTGCGTTCATTCTTTATAAGATGCAATGAAAATTTTAGTAAAAAAAAAAAAATAAGTGAATGAGTGGAAATCGGACTGGTGAGAGTATTAACTTAGTAAGGCACTAAAAGAGAATGACTCTCCTCAGAGACACACGAATTCACTTAAAGAACCTTTCAAACCAAATACAAAAACAAATATAAATAATAATAATAATAATAAAAACAGTTTTTATAAATATACTAGCAGCATCGCCCGGTGTTGCTCGGGTTTGTAAGGGAAATAACTATATAAGCATTTTTAGAGATGTAAAGTATAATAGCCATCTCAATATGGCTAACCACAAAGGGGTGTGTTACTGTAGCTTTTTACGTTCTGAGATTTAATAATAAATTTTTAGAGAGTTACTTCCCTTATATATGCCAAAAATGCATTAAAAATGGGAAAAATTGATGGTAAATTGTTTTTTTAATCGTAGACACATCGTAGACGCGCGCTAATACCAAGAAGGGCTCGATATGAATCACGACTATGAGATACCCGCTTTTGGTTAAACTGCACCGCAAAATGTGGGAGTAGTTAGGAATCTAAATCGTAGGAGACAGACTCTCACACAACCTCACTTTTATATATAAAGATAAAAACAGTTTTACATTAATCCTGATGAGTTACTCTATATTTTTGTAGAGTACAACTTTATTATTCTTTATTCTTATTCAACAAGAGTTTCTACCTACACCTTTCCTTCAGATTGGGCAGGGCCATCTACATATGTGTGTGTGTGTGTGATAAATTAAATATAGAGATATTCTATTGACAATCCAATAATTTACTTATATTACAATATTACACTAAATACTATGAATATAATAATATAACATAACACAATATAAAAAAAACTATGAAAGGCCAACAAATTGTTTTGACTTTTATATATTTTTTCTGATATACATAATCACAGTTCCCTTATATGTAAAGTCACTTCAGGGTCATGGTTTAGAAAAATGTCTATGCAGGAGTGGCTGTGTGGTAAGTAGCTTGCTTACCAACCACATGGTTCCGGGTTCAGTCCCACTGCGTGGCATCTTGGGCAAGTGTCTTCTACTATAGCCCCGGGCCGACCAATGCCTTGTGAGTGGATTTGGTAGACGGAAACTGAAAGAAGCCTGTCATATATATGTATATGTGTGTGTCTGTGTTTGTCCCCCTAGCATTGCTTGACAACCGATGCTAGTGTGTTTATGTCCCCGTCACTTAGCGGTTCGGCAAAAAGAGACCGATAGAATAAGTACTGGGCTTACAAAGAATAAGTCCTGGGGTCGAGTTGCTCGATTAAAGGCGGTGCTCCAGCATGGCTGCAGTCAAATGACTGAAAAGAGTAAAGAGTATATATACACATGTAAGTAGAGAGTCAACTCCCAATCAAAAATTTAAAGTCTTTTGTCCTTAAAAAGCAATTCCAAGCCTATTATTTATCTCAAGATAGAAATGAAGAAGTTTTATCGAGATAGCAAAACAAAAAAGCATTAATAATAATAATAATAATAATAATAATAATAATCCTTTATACTATAGGCACAAGGCCTGAAATATGGGGGAGGGATAAGTTGATTACATCAACCCCTGGTACGCAACTGGTATTTAATTTATTGACCCTGAACGGATGAAAGGCAAAGTCGACCTCGGCAGAATTTGAATTCAGGATGTAAAGACAGAAGAAATACCGTTAAGCATTTCTCCCAGCATGCTAACGCTTCTGCCAGCTCACCACTTCATAATAATAATAATAATAAGAAGAATTTCAAGAAGACTGTCTCTGTGAAAATTGGTAGCTCTTTCCGTGATGTGGGCATGTAACAAACACCATCCGATCGTGGCCATGCCAGCCTCACCTGGCCTCCGTGCCAGTGGCACGTAACAAACACCATCCGAGTGTGGCCGTTCGCCAACCTTGTCTGGCACCTGTGTCCGTGGCACATGAAAAAACACCATCCGAGCGCGGGTGTCTGCCAGCCTCGTCTGGCACCTGTGTCGGTGGCACATAAAAAGCACCCACTACACTCACGGAGTGGTTGGCGTTAGGAAGGGCATCCAGCTGTAGAAACACTGCCAGATCTGACTGGAGCCTGGTGCAGCCTTCAGGCTTCCCAGACCCCAGTTGAACCGGCCAACCCATGCTTGCATGGAAAGCGGACGTTAAACGATTATGATGATGATGATTTTCTTGTCAATGTAGATTGTCTCTCATCTTTATTCAAGATCTGTAGTCCTTTGTCTGCTGCAGCTTCAACCTGGCAGGACCCGTTTCGATTTAAGACAAAAACATTAAAATATCATCACAACTAATTGATATTTGCCATTATCTCATTAAAAGATTTTCTGTTTAATGTCCACCATTGTTCTTGTGGCTGTCAATTAACCTAGTCACGCGGCTTTCTTCCTCCTTTACCTCATCACTCATCCCATGTTCTCTAGCAGTCCAGCATCTTTAGTTAGCTTCTCTCATCTTTCAAAGTTTGCCATTTTGTGAGAAAAAGTGATCTTTTTTTTTTTGCATTACATAAAAAAAAAAAATTGAGTGGCTGTGTGGTAAGTAGCTTGTTTACCAACCACATGGTTCCGGGTTCAGTCCCACTGCGTGGCATCTTGGGCAAGTGTCTTCTACTAGAGCGTTGGGCCGACCAAAGCCTTGTGAGTGGATTTGGTAGATGGAAACTGAAAGAAGCCCGTCGTATATATATATATATATATATATATGCGTTTGTGTGTCTGTGTTTGTCCCCCTAGCATTGCTTGACAACCGATGCTGGTGTGTTTACGTCCCCGTTACTTAGCGGTTCGGCAAAAGCGACCGATAGAATAAGTACTGGGCTTACAAAAAGAATAAGTCCCGGGGGGTCGAGTTGCTCGACTAAAAGGCAGTGCTCCAGCATGGCCGCAGTCAAATGACCGAAACAAGTAAAAAAGCAAAAAGAGAGTAATAAAGCAGAACGAAAGATTTTTTTTTTTTAAATGATGGTGGGGGGGGGGGCATGAAAAATTTATTACAATTTAAAACAAGAAATTGAATGTGATTTTCTAAATCCACCCCTGCCTTTGCTCTCCACCAACTTATGAATCTATAAACAAAATGATCACAACGACATTATAGCCATAATCTGCTCCTCACCCAACAAGCACACATTCAACACACACAAACACACATCCAATATGCACATGTACATACAACACACACACACACACACACAGAGTTGTGATTTGCTGTGGGTATTAAATCAGTCCCCTCTCGATTGATCAGCCTGAAGTTATTAAAACGCTGCAGATTGCCAACGGTTTTTGTGGCTGTGTGTTTGTGTTTGTCGGATGTTCCAAAGCTGTTTCATGCTGTTTATGTAATTCCATTCAATCAGAAAGGAAACTAAACCAAACATTACGGCTGACCCCCCAGGGGGAGGGGGTGGGGGTTAGAGTAACCGAAAACATTATTTGCTGCCTTTTTAATAATTCCTAGCATAGGTTCCAGTTCGTACCCCCCCCCAACTCTACCCCCCCCATGATCTGAGTGAGAGGCTCTGTAATGTGAGCTGTGTGGTGGGGAGGCACTGCTTTTCCTCCCAAGACATAAATAAACAGTTACACAATTTGCAGATGATATTGACCCAGGACTTGACAATTTGCTGAAAGGTGAAGCTGACCTCAGTAGGATTACAATGATGATGATGATGATGATGATGATGATGATGGTAGTGGCAGTGGTGGGAGAGTGCATTTCATTATGCCTTTACCGTATTAACAAATTAAAGGAAAATGAAAAGTTAAAAACAACAGCATGCATGGCTGTGTGTTTTACAAGCTCCCTTCTTAATCATGCAGCTGTGTGTTCAATCCCAGGGTAAGCTTGCTAGCTCAAGCTGCAGTTAAACCAGTTCCCTGAGGGAAAATCTGTCTGTCTCTCTGTCAGTCCATCTACATAACTACCCATCTACCCATCATGCTACCAGTCCATGTAGTGTTTTCTCCCTGTCTCTCCCTTCCTCCTTTACCTCATCAGTCATCCCATGTTCTCTAGCGGTCCAGCATCTTTAGTTAGCTTCTGTTGTCTTTCAAAGTTTGCCATTTTGTGAGAAAAAGTGATCTTTTTTTTTTGCATTACATAAAAAAAAAAAATTGAGTGGCTGAGTGGTAAGTAGCTTGCTTACCAACCACATGGTTCCGGGTTCAGTCCCACTTCTTTATCTATCTACCTATCCCTTCCATCTATGGCTCTATTTAACTATTCACTCATCTTTTCTGTCTGTGTGTCTAGTTGTCTGTCTCTCACTGTATATATAACTCAGTGTAGTCCATTCAGACCAGGGTTTCATCATCATCATCATCATCGTTTAACGCCCGCTTTCCATGCTAGCATGGGTTGGACGGTTCAACTGGGGTCTGGGAAGCCCGAAGGCTGCACCAGGCCAGTCAGATCTGGCAGTGTTTCTACAGCTGGATGCCCTTCCTAACGTCAACCACTCCGTGAGTGTAGTGGGTGCTTTTTATGTGCCACCGACACAGGTGCCAGACGAGGCTGGCAAACGGCCATGCTCGGATGGTGTTTTTTACATGCCACCAGCACGGAGGCCAGGCGAGGCTGGCATGGCCACGATCGGATGGTGTTTGTTACGTGCCACCAGCACGGACGCCAGTCAATGCGGTACTGGCTACGGCCACGTTCAGATGGTTTTCTTATGTGCCACTGGCACTGGTACCACAAAACTACAAATTCTATTTGATGTTCATCGATTTCCATTTGCACCAAAATCTCTAAAGTCTTGTAAAGATCATGGTTAAGCCATAAAATATACTTGATTAAGTATTTGTTTACATCTCTCTCACTTCCAAGTTCAAATCTCACCAAGTTTGACTACGTCTTTCATTTCCACATATCCTGGGGCACAATTAAATACCATTCAAGATTGTGTCAACTACGCCTCACCCTTCCTTCAATTTTGTGACCTTGTGGTAAAAACAGAAATAAATTTAGAACAATTTCAAATCCATGGTTCTCGATTATTTATTAATTATGGACCCCTTCGCTTAGTGTTTCGTTCTGGTGGTCTCCTTCAGTTACTGTTTCATTCCAGTGGACCCCTGTTGTCGGTCAAGGTTTTAAAATGAGTTTTATAGATACCTCTGTAGCAATAACCATTTTAGCCATTTTGAAATGTGGCACGAATTGGCAATATGACGTAATGTCGTATTGCCGAAGAATTATCATTTTCGTTTTTTTTTCCATTGGTTAATATAACTGCTCATATAAAGATTCTAGAAGTTTCGAAAAGAATATGTCAGGGATTTCGATTCTTTTCAAGTCAAGTGAGCAGTTATAAAAACTCTGGATTTTGGAAAATATTTCAGTGTTCGTTGGTGTCACGGAACTCCACGTCACTCACTCTTTTGGAGACATCGGTAATTTTTATGCCATGTCTAAGTTAATCGCAAATCTATTTTGATTTGTTGGTTAATGTATTAGATAGAAAGAAGAAATTAGCTAAGGAATTTATAGTTGTTTTTCTTCACGACAAAGTTATCTTTCTTACTGTAAATAATATAAAATGTTATAATTATATAATAAAAAATAATTAAAAGGAATATATTTCTCTTCACGTTTGTTTTTCAACTGAGCATAAATAAATATGTATTTCTGTAATCTTTGATTTATGTTTCTTATAGCGGTTTAAAGGACACGATTAAAATATTCAACATACATGTCAATATAGCGTTCCATGTCTATATGATGTTATAACTGTAGTTAGGGTTTTTAGGTATAATGATAACACTTGAGTATAAGTGACGTTGAATCATTATATTCTCCCTTACTCAGAGAAAAGACAAATAAAATAATATAAGAAAGCTTAAGGTAGAATAAACCGAAAACCGCCGTAGGAAAACCTCTTTCAAAATTACTATTTTGTTACTCCGCCTTACCGGCTCTTGAAAAACAACATTTGAGCATGGTCATTGCCAGTGCTGCCAGACTGGCTCCCGTGCAGGTGGCACATCAAACACCTTTTGAGCGTGGTCATTGCCAGGATAGCCTGACTGGCCCTCGTGCTGGTGGCACATAAAAAGCACCCATTACACTATCGGAGTGGTTGGCGTTAGGAAGGACATCCAGCTGTTGAAACTTTGCCAAATCAGATTGGAGCCTGGTGCAGACATCTGGCTTGCCAGTCCTCAGTCAAACGACCCAACCCATGCCAGCATGGAACTTGTATCTGTAAAATGTGAACTATGTAAAATGTTAGAGAAAAAAACCTGTTTCTTGCAATGAATATATATTTAAGGCAAAATTTTCTCATGGGCCCTCAAAGTACTTGTGAAGCCCTAATTTACTGCTTTGCTTGCATGAACCCCCAAGAATCTTACTTGGACCCTGGTTGATAACCAATGCTTTAAAGGGGAGGGAGAGAGAGAAAAAAAAAACAAAGAATGACATAGAAGGAAACCTCCAATATACATATTTCTATTGTTTTCTCATTTCAGGTAAACAATCTGACAGCCTCTCTAGAAAAACCAAGGATGCGTATGTCAAAGGTCATTGAAAGGTAATCTTCTTACTATACCTGTCTATCTTAGTGGTTGTTGTTTAACACACATACATATGCATGATTCGTTATGATAGATCACTAACCACTAAAACTTTTTCTATTTTTCTCTCCCTGTTTATTTCTGTGTTCCTTTCTGTCGAAGAGCCTAGGCTCGAAACATAAAAGACTTTCTCACCTCCCGAGTGTGAAACTAATACATCTGTTTGTTGTTTACACACCCATCTTCGTCTTTTGTGTTTTTTTTGTAAATTCTTACTATATACACACACAATACGTTTGCCAGACTCGTCTGGCACCTGTGCCGGTGGCACGTAAAAAGCACCCACTACACTCATGGAGTGGTTGGCGTTAGGAAGGGCATCCAGCTGTAGAAACATTGCCAGATCAAACTGGGCCTTGTGCAGCCTTCTGGCTTCCCAGACCCCAGTTGAACCGTCCAACCCATGCCAGCATGGAAAGCAGACGCTAAACGATGATGATGATGATGATGAATAACTATGTTTCCTTGTTTAAAAGACATACATCATTTTAATGTCCACTTTTCCATGCTTGCATGGGTTGGATGGAATTGAGGCAGAATTTTCTATAGCCTGATGCTTTTCCTGTTGCTAAACTTCACCTGTTTCCAAGGTAATATTTCAACACGGTCAGAAATATTTTCAGGTGAGATTTGAAACAAATGACACCATTTGTATAACAGTGGCACATGATGAAAAGGCAAGGAAACACTAACCAGCACTGGTGGTGGCGCCACAGAAAAAGCACCAGTGCTGGTGGCACATAAAGAGCACTGGTGCTGGTGGCACATATAAATACCCGGGGCAGGTTCCACAGAAAAAGCATTCAGTACACTCTGGACAGTGGCTGACATTAAAAAGGGCATCCGCTATAGAAACCAAGCCAAAACAGACAATCCGAATGTGGCGCAGCTCCTGGCCTTGCCAGCATGGGAAATGGATATTAAACAATGATGTTGCACCCATGACACACAAATGGAAAAAGCTGGAAGAAATGCTGCTAAACTTTTTTGTCCAGCACAGTAACAATTCTGCCAGCTCAATGCTTGTAATAAAAATAAAAGGTAGAAAGTTAGAATATAGGTACAGGAGTGGCTGTGTGGTAAGATGCTTGCTTCCCAACCGCATGGCACCGGGTTCAGTCCCACTGTGCGGCACCCTGGGCAAGTGGATTTGTTAGGTGGAAACTGAAAGAAGCTTGTCATGTGAGTGTGTATTTGTGTGTCTATGTTTGTCCCTCCCCCACCATCGCTTGACAACTGATGTTGGCATGTTTACGTCTCTGTAACTTAGCAGTTCGACAAAAGAAACCGATAGAATAAGTACTAGGCTAACAAAGAGTAAGTCCTGGGGGGGGGTCGATTTGTTCGATTAAAAGCAGTGCTCCAGCATGGCTACAGTCAAATGGCTGAAACAAGTATAAAGAATAAAAAAAAGGAAAAAGAATAGAATATTAAAGACAGAGGAGTGGCTGTGTGGTAAGTAGCTTGCTAACCAACCACATGGTTCCGGGTTCAGTCCCACTGCGTGGCATCTTGGGCAAGTGTCTTCTGCTATAGCCCCGGGCCGACCAATGCCGTGTGAGTGGATTTGGTAGACGGAAACTGAAAGAAGCCTGTTGTATATATGTATATATATATATATGTATGTGTGTGTTTGTGTGTGTCCCCCTAGCATTGCTTGACAACCGATGCTGGTGTGTTTATGTCCCCGTAACTTAGCGGTTTGGCAAAAGAGACCGATAGAATAAGTACTGGGCTTACAAAAGAATATGTCCCGGGGTCGATTTGCTCGACTAAAGGTGGTGCTCCAGCATGGCCACAGTCAAATGACTGAAACAAGTAAAAGAGAGAGAGTAAAGAGAGTATATGTATATAGCTTCCCCACTCCCATTTCCATCATACTGTTTTACAGGTTTCAGTCATTTGACTGAGGCCATGCTGGAGCACCACCTTTAGTTCAGCAAATCGACCCCAAGACTTATTCTATGTAAGCCTAGTAGTTACTCTATCAGTCCCTTTTGCCAAGCCGCTAAGTTATGGGGACGTAAACACACCAGCATCGGTTGTCAAGTGATGTTGTGGGGACAAACATAGACACATACACACACACACATACATATATATATATATATATACACATATATATATATATATATACACACAATATACGATGATAATGATGATGATACACACATATATATATATGACGGGCTTCTTTCAGTTTCCGTCTACCAGATCCACTCACAAGACTTTGGTCAGCCCGAGGCTATAGCAGAAGACAGTTGCCCAAGGTACTACGCAGTGGGACTGAAGCCGGAACCATATGGTTCGTAAGCAAGCTACTTACCACACAGCCTACGTCATCATGTTTTCACATCCGTTTTTTTTCTGTTTGCGTTGATTGGCCAGGTTTTCTCCAGTACAGCAGCTCACCACTTGTTACGGTTGTTTGTTGTCTCCTTCGTTAGGTTCAACCTCGTCAGTTATTTATTAGAAGTCATTAATGGCTAGTTTAGTTGGGGGTATGTTTTTGCTCTCTCCTTTTCTTTTCTTCTTATTTTTTTTCCTCCTTCTGTGACCACTTGTAGAAATTAGACAACTCATTAAGTGGATTCCACTAACGAAAACAGAGGAAATACAGTTTGAAAGGGCAGAATATTATTATCATCATCATCGTCATCATAACTTTTCACTCATTATCAATGGTAAATTAGCTTGTAGGATGCTGAAATGTTATTTAAGCACTTGTGAATTCAGTAAAAGTGTTCCTGCCATAATAATAGTAATAATAATAATAAATTCGGTATAAAAAAAAAATTCAGAAACAAAAGTAAAAATAAGAAGATGGTAGAATTGAGTTGAGATTTACCGTATTCCATGGCCGTCTTTCTTCTTGTAAACGCCAGTTCCTTTCTTTTCTTCAAGAGCTTGTTAGAAACACACACACACACGCGCACGCACACACACAAACACACAGTTATATAGAAAACATAAAAGTAAAAGAGCCGGATTTAATTTGAAATGGAAATTCCATCTTCGAGGATAAAAAGGTATGGAAATGGCTGCTTCTGTCTTGTATCTTGTTTCTTTGTCCTTTCTAATGTAAAGAATGTGTGTTGACATGCTAATACATAAACCATTATGGATACATGTATACACGTGTGTGTGTGTATGTGTATGTGTGTGTAAGTGGTCGTAGATATACGTATACATGTAACAGTGTAAGTTTGTGTGTATAAATATATAGATATTTGTAAGCAGGCGTGGCTGGGTGGTTGAGAAGTTTGCTTCCTAATCACATGGTCCCAGTTTCAGTTCCACTACATGGCACCTTGGGCAAGTGTCTTCTACTATAGCCCCAAGTCAACCAAAGCTTTGTGAGTGGTGATGTATGTAGATGCATGAATATAGGTTTCTTCATCGTTTAACGTCTGCCTTCCGTGCTAGCATGGGTGGGACGGTTTGACAAGAGCCAGCCAGGCAGAAGCCTGCACCAGACTTCTGTGACTGTTTTGGCAGGATTCTTACAGCTGGATGTCCTTCCAAACACCAACCACTCAGCAGAGGGGACTTACTGCTTTTTACATGGAACAAGAACAGGTGAGGTCAGTTTTGGCAAGATTCTTAGGTTTTTATATATATATATATACATACAAGATAAGGGCAGAAGAAAAATTCTAATGCCAGATACGCCGAAACAAAAAATTGTCGATAACCATTAAATTTATGCGTCTCGAAACAAACCGATAGAAATCTCTAAAAAATTCTTCTGCCCTTATCTTGTAAATTATGTATAAATTTTACCTTTAAAGGCATTTTTTGATATGCTGGCCATTGATAAAAATTTTTTGCCGAAAAAAATTTTATCCTATATCAATTATATATATATATATATAATATATATATATATATATATATATATATATATGAAGATTTGTGTGTATAAATACCTGTTTACATAAATGCATGTTTGTGTATATGCTTTTAAATTAATATATGTTTGTAGATATATACATATGTGTGTGTGTGTGTGTGTTGTATGTTCTCTTCTATTTTTAATTATTTGAAGTCCTCCTGTAAGGAAGGAGTTGGTTTCTAATAAAGCTATAAAATTCCATCGTTGGAATGTAGATAACAAAGACAATGTCACATGCTGAACTTCAGAATAGTCTTGTATATTTTTACTGTTCTATTTACAGATTGTATTTGTAATGAAATGTTAGCTGGTTGATTTCTTTCTCTGACAACCTCAGCTTATCCAGATTGTCACTTAGGCAGTCACTAACAAAACAAAGTGCACAAATTATTATTGGTGCAAATGTAAATTTATAATCTGAATATAGAAGCTGGAAGTTTCAAAGCAATTGTCTGTAGTTATCCTGTTTCTTTATGATTTTCAAAGCAATATTCCATTTGATTTTTATTTTGATGTTGGTATTGACGTACTTGACTCAGTAGGTCTCCCCAAGAACAGCGGGTCACTCTATGATCCAAGGTTAGCACAGCAGGCCGTCCTGCGAGCCATGAACTCACTTCATTTGTCGGGTCTTCACAGTCACAGCATATCTCAGGGGTTTCAGTCTCCGTCATGTCCACTGTGAGGCCCTACCTACCACCGGCACGGGTATCACAACTACAATATCCATATGAGTTGCATATAGAAATTGACGACATGCTTTGAGAATCTCGTTTTTACCAAATTCGATGGGTCTCCTTGAGCACAGAAAATCACCACTTTCTTTCATGTATCTATGACCCACTCCTATTTCCCTTCCACTACCCACAAACTGAGATTCGCAGCTTCCACTTTTGTCCTCATCTCTACTCTCTGTTGTTCTTCCACACTCTCATAGTCCTACCTCTCCATCCTGCCACCCTCAGTTGTGTGTCCCAGTTCTCTCTCTCTCTCTCTTGTACCTCGAGGGTAGGCCCTGATACCATCATCACCACCACCACCATCATCATTTTTCCCTTTCCTGCTTGGTTACTCAAGTATTTCCTCTACAGCAAGACACCTATCCCAGTCCCATATTCCTACACCTGTCACAAAGCCACCTCCCTCAATACTGCACTCCCACTCTGTCAAGGGGTCTCATCTTGTGAATCACTTGGTGATATCACTACTGCTAATGACACATAAAAAGCCCCCAGTGCACACTGTAAAGTGGGTGGTGTGAGGAAGGGCATCCAGCTGTAGAAACCTTGCCAAACCAGACACTGTATACCAGTGATTCCCAACCTAGGGTTTGCAGACCTCTAGTGGTCCACAAAAACAGTACTGAAGGTCCGTAAATCAAATTCAATCACTAGCCATTAAACCTTTTTCTATTTTCTCTCCCTGTTTATTTCTGTGTTCCTTTCTGTCAAAGAGCATAGGCTTGAAATGTAAAAGACTTTCTCACTTCCTGAGCATTAAACTAATACATCTGTTTGTTGTTTACACATCCGTCTTCGTCTTTTGTTAATATTTTTGTAAATTCCAACTATATATATAAAGATAAGCACAGCAAAAGGGGTCCATGGGGAAAATCATTCAAATAGAAGGGTTGAGAACCACTGTGAAAAGGTTGGGGGCCACTGCTGTATAGCAACAAAGCCCTCAGCCTTGCCAGAACCTGTCAAACCATCCAACTCATACCAGCATGGAACACAGACGTTAAATGATAACAGACACCTCTGACAATAAATATAAAAATTTTGATAATTATGTGTGTGAATATACATACATCATTACCATCATCATCATCAATCATTTTGCAACAGGAAGCCTAGACTTTTCCAATGAAATGTTACCCATGATGTGATAGCAGCTTGCTTTTGAGGTTTCCCTTTTCTGATTTGTTGGTTTTACTGGATTCTCACACACAAACATCCTTGTGCAAAATACATACATACATAATTTTAGGTTGTATGGAACACAAATAGCCTAGGGAGACATGCATATAAAATCACACACAGATAATCATATAATGCCTACAGGCATTCAGATGATGTTTAGTTGATTTTAAAGACATACTGCCTTTATACACTCCCACAGTCGCAAGCATTCTGATATGTTTTCTAGCAAAAACGGTAATACCAACTGAATTTTGAAAGCATCAACAATGTCAGTCTGAACTGAATGATGGAGTATGATCATGATCATCATCATCGTTTAACGTCTGCTTAACATGCTGGCATGGGTTGGATGGTTTGACTAAGGACTGGTGAGCCAGAAGGCTGCACCAGGCTCCAATCTGATCTGGCAAAATTTCTACAGCTGGATGCCCTTCCTTACGCCAACCACTCTGCGAATGTAGTGGGTGCTTTTGTGTGTCACCGAGGCACAAGGCCAGTCAGGAGGTACTGGCAACGACCATGCTCAAAAGGTGTTTTTTATGTGCCACCTGCATGGGAGCCAGTCCAGCGGCACTGGCAATGACCACACTCACATGTTCTTTTTCACGTGCCACCAGCATGTGTGCCAATAAGGCAATGATCACAGTCATTGTCTTCATGAGGTTCAATACTCAAAAAGGACTCAGCCATTTGGCCCAGCGCTTGAAAGGAACTTGGCCACCTCACCTCCATGTGCCCAAGTGCTCGAAAGGTACTTGGCCACCTCGCCTCTGTGAGCTCCAGGAACTCGGCCACCTTGCCTCCGTGAATCCCAATGCTCGAAAGGAACTCTGCCTCTTTGCCTCTGTCATTATTTAAAACACAAGAATGGCTGTTAAAGATGCTTGCTTTGAACTTTATGGTTCCAGGCTCAGTCCCTCCACATGGCACCTTGGGCAAGTGTCTATAGCCCTGGGCCAACCAATGATTGTGTGTTTGGTGGATGGAAACTATGTTGAAGCCCATTATATATATATGTGTGTGTGTGTGTGTGAGTCTTTACATCTGTGTTTGTCCCCACCTCTCATCAACTGACAACCACTGTTGGTTTGTTTATGACCCTGTAATTAAGCAGTTGGGTGAAAGAAGCCAGTAGAGTATCAGATTTGGGAAATTGAATACTGGAGGGAGTGAAATCATTCAAAGTGGTGCTCCAGCATGGCTGCAGTTCAATGATTGAAAGAAGTATAAGATAAAAATATAAATAAAATATAACCTTTAATTTTTACCACAGAAAATTCCAAATGTGGAAACTCGTACAGCTGTATTATTGCTAAAGTTCATTTGTTTTCTGTTATGTTTAAATTTCTTGCCAGCGAGGGGTGGGGGGTGGAGTCAACTTCAATTATAACTATACTCTATTTCATGTATTGAGTACTCATCACTGTTTATACTACTACTACTTATGCTGCTGCTACTTGTGAACATATTGAGGGAGACTGAAGTAGTGGGAAAAATTGATTAGATCTGATCTCATGACGCTGGGTTTCACAGAAAGAGATGACAAAGAACCATAAGTGGTGAGATTCTGTGCTGATACGGACCTAGTCGACCCACAACAAGGATGTAAGCATGATGACGAAGAACATATATTTTAAGTTGTACTAAAGTTGTTCATCGTTTTAACTTCAAAGAAACGGAAAACAAAATATTTAAAATTTAGTTCAATCTAGTATTTATACGTGTGTATGTGTGTGCATATATTAGGACACCCGCCCTATATACACACATGTGACTGCATGTATGTTTTTATGGGTATGTATGTATTTGTGTGTGTGTGTGTGTGTGAGCATGGACATACCAATGCGTTTGGTGATATAAAGTCAGTGACTGATGTATAGCAGATGACATGATACATTACCTAATCGTACGAACCCACACTGCTCCATGTAGCATACACTCCCACCTACAATATTTCTATATGAATTGATGACAAGAGTGTCTGTCAATGAGCTAATTGTTAAAAGAGGAAGCAGCTTTCTTAATTAGATTCACTTAAATAATTGCTATCCCAAGTACAAGACATTAAAATTGTTCTCCTTCTTTGCCCAGCCACTTGTTCCGGCTACGTAACCTGACCTCTCAGAATTCTTGTCTACAACCATTGCTTTATTTAGTTATTCAACATACTAGATATAGCAGCCAAATCTCCCTTGAAGCATATCTTACAAGTAGTCCCAGATGAGGTAGGCATAGCTGAAAGGATGCTTTTGGTCAAGGCATGGATCTGCACCTTTTAGGTTTCATTCAGCATTACACAACATTCAATCATGCAGTAAGTGAACAACTTGTAAGATTTGAGGATATTTTGCCTCGGTACTGTTAGAAGTTTGCTTCCCAACCACATGGTTCCGGGTTCAGTCCCACTGTGTGACACCTTGGGCAAGTGCCTTCTACTTTAGCCTTGAGCCGACCAAAGCCTTGTGAGTGCATTTGGTAGATGAAAACTTCTACACCACCTCTAAAAATGTGTGTCCTTTGTCAAGAGCAGGGCTCGTTAGTCACCAACATAGCCACAAGTGTAAAGTATAAGGCAGTCTTGAGTGCAAAATGTTCCTAAAGGTCAGTAAAGGAGCAGGAGTGGCTGTGTGGTAAGTAGCTTGCTAACCAGCCACATGGTTGCGGGTTCAGTCCCACTGCGTGGCATCTTGGGCAAGTGTCTTCTGCTATAGCCCCGGGCCGACCAATGCCTTGTGAGTGGATTTGGTAGATGGAAACTGAAAGAAGCCTGTCGTATATATGTATATATATATGTGTGTGTGTGTATGTGTTTGTGTGTCTGCGTTCGTCCCCCTAGCATTGCTTGACAACCGATGCTGGTGTGTTTATGTCCCCGTCACTTAGCGGTTCGGCAAAAGAGACCAATAGAATAAGTACTGGGCTTACAAAGAATAAGTCCCGGGGTCGATTTGCTCGACTAAAAAAAGGCGGTGCTCCAGCATAGCCGCAGTCAAATGACTGAAACAAGTAAAAGAGTAATGGTTTTGCTTGGTCATGAGTGGACAGCCATCATCATGTATGTTTATCATCATCATTGTCGTTTAAAGTCCACTTTCCATGTTGTCATGGGGTGGACAGTTTGACTGAGGACTGGTGAGCCAACAGCTGCACCAGGCTACAATCTGACTTGGCAAAGTTTCTACAGCTGGATGCCCTTCCTCACACCAACCACTCTGAGAGTGTAAAAGGGTGCTTTTATGTGCCACCAGCATGAGGGCCAGTCAGGTGGTTCTGGTAACTTCCACGTTCAAAAGGTATTTTTTACGTGTAACCTGCACGGGAGCCAGTCCGGCAGCACTGGCAACGACCATGCTCGAATGTTGTTTTTCACGTGTCACTGGCACATGTGCCAGTAAGGTGACGCTGACAACAATCACGCTCGAATGGTGCTTTATACATTCCACCGGTATGGGAGCCAATCTGTGGCCCTGGAAACAATCACGCTCAGATGTGCTTTTAACATTCCACTGACACCAGTGCCAATCAGGCGGTACTATCATCGGCCTCGTAACATGCATTTCAAATCTCATACCTTTACCAGCTACCATATGCCATCATTGGATCAAATTTATGTATGTAATTATTTATATAATATTTTATGTAATAGTATATGGAAAACTCAGCAACTACCAGCTGTTACCAATGCACAGAAATAATTGTTGGGATTAAAATCTGTTCATCCCATCTTGTTTTATAAATTGTTACCTACATTTATCGGCCGTTGCCTTTCCCTTGGATAACATTGGTGGCATGGAGAAGGGAGGCTGGTATGCATGGGCGACTGCTGGCCTTCCATAAACAACCTTGCCCAAACTTGTGCCTCGGAGGGTAACTTTCTAGGTGCAATCCCATGGTCATTCGTGACTGAAGGGGGTCTCCAATGTCCATATGAGATTATTTCTGGATGGATTCCACAATTAATTTGCCTTTCACAATGTATCTACATTAAGTATGATACACTGGTGGTTATTTTAATCTAATATACTACTTCTGTTGTACATAACAGATACATATCTATCTGTCAGTACACACACACACACACACACACACGTGCATTTACATGTGTGTGTGCAATTGTGCATAGTTACAGACTTTCAAGCAAAGATATTTCTCTGTGTTCATAGAAGAAAACCTTCCTCTCCCCCCCCCCGCTCCTTCCTCTGGGCACATAAATCATGGCCTGATATATCAATTATATATTAGGCATACTTTACTAAGTCACTACTCTCAACAGGAGATGGTAGACACGATAAAGAAAACACACACGCACAAACACACATATGGTGTGAAAGGGATGAAGAGGGGGTAAGAAGGGGGGAAGAAGAAAAAAATGACCGAGAGGAAGGGGGGGGGGGGGCCATTTGCATCAGCCGCCGACAACTTATAATCTTATTTTTCACTCACAAAGCAACTCTGAAGAATCTGGTATTGGTCGGTGCTTCTGTTTCATTGTTTCTAAGTGTGTCAAGATGGAACCAAGATTAAAACATGTGCTTATGCGTCTTCGTCTTCGTGAAAATAAATACATTTTGTACGTATATACTCATGCATGTGTATAACTATATGTGTGTGTGTGTGTGTAAAAATATATGTATACATAATTCGTATCCACACACATAAATATATACATGTATACATCTGTTTTCATATATTCATGTACGTGTATGTGTATATATATATATATATATATATATATCCCCTTAATTATGACAATGTATAAAGTACATGCGTGTGTGATGTAATTATATCTAGAAATGAGTATATATCATCTTCATCATCATCGTTTAAAGCGGACGTTAAACGATGATGATGATGATATATATATACTCATGTCTAGGTTGATATTTTTGTATACATAATAGTTCATGTAAACCTAGATATAAATAAACAATGTTGTATGCACGTATATATATATATCTATTATATAGTTATATAAAAACATCCATTGTGACACCAGGGCAAACATTTGCTGGCATACAAGTAAGGTGTGTGTGTGTAAAAAATTTATTTCTATACATCCAGGCACAGGCGTGGCTGTGTGGTAAGAAGTCTTGCTTCCCAACCACATGGTTCCAGGTTCAGTCCTACTGTGTGGCACCTTGGCCAAGTTGTCTTCTACTATAACCTTGGGCTGACCAAAGCATTGGGAGTGGATTTGGTAGATAGAAATTGAAACAAGCCCATCATATTTTATATCACCCCCTTTGCTTGCGAAGACATGTTGGGGCAAGTGAAAACGAAATCGAAATTGAACCATTCCTATGACTGGCACCCGGCAGATGCCAGGACCCCTGGACTGGTGGTACGTAAAAAGCACTATCTGAATCGTGGCCGATGCCAGCGCCGCCTCGACTGGCTTCCGTGCCGGTGGCACGTAAAATGCACCAATCTGACCATGGCCGTTGCCAGCCTCGCCTGGCACATGTGCGGGTGGCACGTAAAAAGCACCCACTACACTCACGGAGTGGTTGGCATTAGGTAGGGCATCCAGAAATGGAAATAATCGGTGTCCTATAAATAGGACACGGAGACAATGTGATATAGCTTATTCAATGTTCTATTTATAGGACAGTGGGACTTAATGGGTTAAAGATCTTGCTCAAGACAACTCCATTGATAGTTGCATGCATGACTTAAATTGAAGATGGGTGAAAAGGGTGTGTGTGTTGTGTGTGGATCTACAAAGAAATGGTTAAGTCATAGAATTGAGATGAGTGACGTTATGGTGAATGGCAGAGGAGCTTAATTCACGATCTGGTTGGGGAGGAATAAAGTGTGTTAAGACAAGAACAACAATGACGGTGATGATGAAGATGATGTCAGCAACAACAACATTCAAATCTCCTCTGGAGATCTGATAATATTGGTTGAAGTAGTTTTATGGGTGTGTCAGAAATAAAGAGGACAGGATCCCTGAAGCTGTTAGCACTCATTAATAATGGCATCATCATCATCATGATTTTAATGTGCTGGTAGAGGTTGCAGGTGACAGTTGTATGATGGCACAGATGATAATGGTGATGATGATGATGGTAATGATGATTTGTGTGATGGGAATCTTTTATCTTTTACTTGTTTCAGTCGTTAGCCTGTGGCCATGCTGGAGCACAGCCTTGAAGAATTTTACTCTGGTACTTTTTGTAAAGCCTGGTACATATTCTATCGGTCTCTTTTGCTGAATCACTAAGTTAGAGACAAAAACACGCCAACACCAGTTGTCAAGCACTTGTGGGAGACAGACACACACACATTATATATATATATATATATATATATATATATATATATATATGATGGGCTTCTTTCAGTTTCCATCTACAAAATCCACTCACAAGGCTTTGGTCAGCCCAAGGCTATAGTAGAAGACACATGCCTAGGCAGCCATACAGTGGGACTGAACCTGGAAGCCTGAGGTTGAAAAGTAAACTTCTTACTGCACAACCAAGCCTGATGGTGTTGATGATGATGATGATGATGGTGGTTGTTGAAGTAATGAAATTCTAATAACCACAAATGTTTCCCATTGAGATTTCATTTCAACATTGTTGTTCTAGCAATAGTTGTAGTCGTCATTCCAGTGTAAACAGCTTGTCTTTAAAAACCTCAATACCTGATGATCATTGAAGGTCTGTCTTCCCTGTTGCCATGGATTGCACAGTTTGACAGGACTCGATGGGTCCAAGGGCTGCATCATGCTCCAAATATCAACTTTAGCATGGCCCCCTATGACTGGATGCCCTTTCTAACACCACCCACTTTACAGTGTGTATGTATATATATAAAATTATAATTATAAAACATTATTATAATCAGGGGTCAGCTAATTGCTTCACCATGCACTGAATTTAGAAATAGGGGTTAAAATAGCTTTTCTGTCACCATAGAGATCTCCCAATATTACTTTACTTTAATCCCGAAACGTGTATGTAGCTAATCTGAGTCATGCGGACTCGTTATTTTCTCTTTTTGCCTATATAAAAAACGTGTGTTACTAACTGGGAGATCTCTATAGTAGCAGAAAATACATTTTAACTCCTATTTCTAAATTCGATGCATGGTGAAGCAATTAGCTGACCTCTGATTATAATTATGTTTATAATTATAAAATATTTTGTATAATTTTACCTAAAAAAAGGTTATTTTAAGGTACCGAACTACTTGGTAAAATTATTAATTGGTTAATTAATGAATTAATTTTACTCTTTATTATTACATATATATATATATCTTGGGCAAGTGTCTTCTGCTATAGCCCCGGGCCGACCAATGCCTTGCGAGTGGATTTGGTAGACAGAAACTGAAAGAAGCCTGTCGTATATATGTATGTGTGTGTTTGTGTGTCTGTGTTTGTCTCCCTAGCATTGTTTGACAACCGATGCTGGTGTGTTTACGTCCCCGTCACTTAGCGGTTCGGCAAAAGAGACCGATAGAATAAGTATTGGGCTTACAAAGAATAAGTCCCGGGGTCGAGTTGCTCGACTAAAGGCGATGCTCCAGCATGGCCGCAGTCAAATGACTGAAACAAGTAAAAGAGTATATATATATATATGCACACACACACACACACACACACACACAAAATCATTAAGATAGTGCTTCTATGGTTATTGAGTTGCTTGACTCATTTCTAACAATGCCAGTACCACTTAGTACCCTCTATCACTTTGGTGATGTCTATAAATTTGCCTTTAGGTTGTGAAATTGCTAATTAATAAGCCACCCATATTATTTATTCACACACACCATCATCATCATTATTTTTAGTCTCCATGTTCCATGCTGGCATGACAGAATCTCATGGACCTAAGAACCTCATCAGGCTCTGCTGTCTGCTTTGGTATGGTTTGTGCGGCTGGATGCCCTTTTTCATGTCAACTGCTTTTCAGAGTGGACTGAGCTTTTTTTTTTATGACACTGATACCAGTAAGGTCATCAATTAACTCGAAAAACTAACAAAAATGACCCCTCAATTGGGGCTGGAGTAGAGAGAGACAAAGTTCAAATATATAAGAAGTTAAGGTAAACAGAATCTACCAGTCCATACATTTGATATCATTTATCACTCAGTGGAATATTGTTTTCATCATCCATACTCTCAACAATTCGCTCTTAAATATGGTTTCTGATTACAAATATCTTGGGTCATACATATCATCATCTGGAAAAGATTTTCTAACTAGAAACGGTATGGCCTGGTCAGCCTGTAATTATATGCATAAGATCTGGTCATCAAATCTAAGTAGAGATTTCAAACTTAAAATCTTCAAAGCCACAGTCGAACCAATTCTACTCTATGGCTCAGAAGCCTGGACGTTATCAAAGAAGCTTGAGAGGTGGTTGGATGGAACTTACACTCGCCTCCTTATGAGAGCTCAAAATCTCTCGTGGAAGCGTCATCCAACCAAAGTACAAATATATGGGAAATTACCACCTGTATCATCTCTTGTGAAAGGTAGAAGAGTCCAGTTTGCTGGACATTGTTGTAGAGCTGAAAACGAGGTAATTTCTACTCTTCTCCTCTGGAAGCCATCTGCTCGCGATACCAGAGGGCGCACACTCTCCTACCCTGATGTAATCTCCAGGGATACAGGCATCCAGCAACAGGACCTCCGTAATGCTATGATAGACCGTGATGTCTGGCGTAGCGTGGTGAATTCCATTGTCTCAACCACGGTCGAACAATGAATGGTTTTTTGTTTTTGCTTTTTGTTTTTGTTTTATAGAATTAATGAGATTTTCTTGTATTTTACAGTTATCAGAATCGGGTAGACCAATATCATGATTTTGATCCATTCTTTTGTCCTCCTCATCCATCCAATCCATGGATTACTGATGATACCACAGCCTGGACAGCAAGCTCAAACTGGTGAGTTATCTTCAATTATTCTTAAAGAGGTGGTGCCCCAGCACGGGCTGCCGTCTAATGACTGAAACAAGTAAAAGAATACAGTTGCGGCCAAAATGTTCAGAACGGCATTGTTTTCGTCAGAAAAGTAAGTATAAGTTTTTATCAAAGTAGTTTTATATTCTATAATTTTCACAGACAATAAATACAATATTAATTGTTATTGTCTGAGATTTTAGTGTAATTTGAGAGGATAATACAAAAGTTATGGATGATTTAGTGATTTACTGCAAAACCCATGGTGGCCAAAATGATCAGAATGGTTGAAAAAATAACAAAATAATCAAAAATGACAGAGAATACTGGAATTATTTAATATTTAGTGTGAAGCCCTTTAGCTTCAATCACACTCTGACATCTTCGACTGCATGAGGAAATTAAATTTTCAATTTCTTGCTGGGTGATCTTATTCCATTCTTCCTGAAGGGCATTCCATAATTGCTCAGTTGTTTTAGGATTTCTGGCTTTCGAACGTTCTCCTAGAATATTCCATACATTTTCAATAGGATTGAGATCTGGGCTTTGAGCAGGCCAATCCATAACAATAACCTTTTCAGCCTTGAGGAAGTTCATGACCACCTTAGCCTTGTGACATGGGGCATTGTCCTGCATGAATATGGGTGGTCGCTTAGTTGAATTTCTCAGCACAGGCAAGACATGATCTTTTACAAGTTGTTTATAAACTCCTGCATTTACCTTTCCATGTAATCGCACCAAAGGGCCCCACACCATCTCCAGATATCATCCCCCAAACCATGACACTTCCTCCACCGAATTTAACACTAGTCTTAAGGCATTTAGGCGACAATTTTTCACCTACTTTTCGACGAATGTACCTTTTCCCATCTGAGCCAAATAACATAAACTTAGATTCATCACTGAAATGCACCGTTTGCCATTTTTCTTGAGACCACAACACATGTTCGGTTGCAAAGGTAAGACGACACTTTTTATTCTTGGAGCTGATCAGTGGCTTCACTGCAGGTGCTCTTGCTTGTAGGTCATGTTCAACTAAACGACGAGACACAGTTTTTCGAGATAAAGTTTTCTTCAATACAATGCTCATTTTCTGCGAAACAGCAGCAGCAGTTTTAAATCTGTCCTTTTTAACCAACTTTACCATAGCACGATCTTCGCTCTTGGTCGTTTTTCTTGGCCTACCTGTAAACTTTCTTGCTTCACATGAACCACAATCATCGTAGACCTTAAGAATACCGTGTACAACACTTTTTGACTTGCTAACAATCTTTGCAATAGATCCAATACTTAAATTATCTTTCCTTCGAAGCTTAATAATCTGCTGACGAATGGGTAATGGAGTAAGTGGCATTATATTAACAAAGTACACTGCAAATATTCTTACTAATGTTTAGTAAACGAACCGTCACGTAAACAAATTCAAAACATTAGAGTTCACCGGTTAAATATACTAAAACACGGAGTAAAAGCAACCGTTCTGATCATTTTGGCCGCCATGGGTTTTGCAGTAAATCACTAAATCATCCATAACTTTTGTATTATCCTCTCAAATTACACCAAAATCTCAGGCAATAACAAATAATATCGTATGTATTGTCTGTGAAAATTATAGAATATAAAACAACTTTGATAAAAAATTATATCTACTTTTCTGACGAAAACAATGCCGTTCTGAACATTTTGGCCGCCACTGTATGTGTGAGAGAGTAATTCTCAAGCTAAACCTAATTCTGCTGATCCTGTGGAATATCCACAAAGTTTTCCTGATCCATTTCTCACATGGTTTCCCTTCATCTTACTCTGAAGTTTTTTCCTTCTTCTTTATCATCATCTAACGTCCATTGTTGAGAGTGACTTCCAATTAAAAAGAAACACAAAGGAAGAGTAATTAAAAATTATGTAAGGCATGTAATGAAGGTTAGATGACAAAGGTGAATCATTGAGGATAATTCATAGCAGAACCAATCAAATGAGAATAATTATGTTCACAGGTTACAGACCTAAGATTAACTGTTTTGATACTGTGATGGTGGTGGTGGTGGTTTGAAACCTCAAATGCCAGATAATCAATCAGACACCAAATTCAAACCATCATAGTGATTACATGACCAATCAACATGAAGCTGTGACATGATGTGGTTTTTCCAGAATGTCCTTTATTGCATCTTATAAAAGACTGCTTTGCTGCTCAATTAATCGCAGAGTGTTGAAGGTGGCTGGGCAATATGCTCCACCACTCTTACCACCAGGTGGATCCGGACATTTATACAGACAACTCCAGGTTCTTGGACAGACTGAACTAAACCTAAACATTCACATTCCTGGAATCTGTCCAGAGACGTGCAACCAAACGCATACCCTCCATCAGACACCTACCATATTCTGAGCGCCTTGTTTCCCTGGGCATGGATTCACTGAAGCTCCGGCGTCTGGCGACGGACTTGGTAAACACCCACAAAGTTATCAACCACCTCACCAACAACAACACTGAACACCTTTTTGATCTCCATGTGTCTAACACACGTGGACATGCCTACAAAGTCAGAAAACAACACAGCTCCCATGACTTTCGGAAACATTTTTTTCACGCTCAGAGTTGCTGAAGCATGGAATAAACTGCCTGCGTCAGTTGTTGACTGCCATGACACTGCATCCTTTAAGGCCCTCATGCTTTCCGAAATCCGCCGAAACTACACCTGATTATATATACACTTTAGATGAGTTGTAGTGCACCTGAGCACTGTACACAATTATTATTATTATTATTATTATTATTATTATTATTATTATTATTATAATGTCTCCTAAATAACTTCTAGAGATGTGGCACAGTTTCTCTCTCTCTCTCTCTCTCCCAGTCAACAAACTTTTATGCTGTTCATTGTAAATGGCCAACACCAAATATCTTTATGTCCAGCAATAAAGATGCAGTCAAATGTTTGTGGGTTGCTCCAGTTTATTATTCACACAGCCAACTAATTACATCCTCACTGACCAGTTCAACTCATGCAACAAACAGATGACAATACGAACCTGCTTAAAACAGCTTTTGGTTCAATGATATAAACTTTCAGTTTAAGTGATCTAAATCAAAACCGTTCTTCAAAATTCTATGATAATTTATGTTCCAAACACCAGGTTAATAACAACAAAGATATTTTACTGAATTACTCTTTTACTTGTTTCAGTCATTTGACTGCGGCCATGCTGGAGCACCGCCTTTAATCGAGCAAATCGACCCCGGGACTTATTCTTTGTAAGCCCAGTACTTATTCTACCGGTCTCTTATGCCGAACCGCTAAGTGACGGGGACGTAAACACACCAACATCGGTTGTCAAGCAATGCTAGGGGGACAAACACAGACACACAAACATACATATATACGACAGGCTTCTTTCAGTTTCCGTCTACCAAATCCACTCACAAGGCATTGGTCGGCCCGGGACTATAGCAGAAGACACTTGCCCAAGATGCCACGCAGTGGGACTGAACCCGGAACCATGTGGTTGGTTAGCAAGCTACTTACCACACAGCCACTCCTGCGCCTTAGTTTAACTTATTTGTCTTAAATTACTTAATACTGACAATTTCTAATAAGGATGACATGGTGCTATACATGATTACACTATCTGAATGTGATCAATGCCAGGGCCACCTGACTGGCTCTTGTGCCGGTGGCACATAAAAAGCACCCACTACACTCTTGGAGTGTTTGGTGTTAGGAAGGGCATCCAGCTAGAGAAACTAGAAATTTTAAGATCTTCATAATACATATATTCTATGGAGGGGCTATTGCAGTGAGTGTAACTGGCCATGCGATGGCAATTTCATTGCAGTTTGTGGAACCATGAAGCATGGTTGAACATACCATTTATTCTGTGGTGTGCAGCCCATTACTTCCTCCTACTTCATCTTCTACTGCTTAATTCCCCACCCCCAACACCGTGTTTTTTTCTTTTCTTTGTTTCCTTGTAATTAGATTGTGATAAATAAAAGTCTATCAAGATCATCATTATTGGTTCTCTGGACCTTCTTCCCTGGTCTTTCATTTAAAATTCAAATTTCTTATTCTGCTGAGATTTATCCAGAAATGATTATCTCCCTTGCAAATTACTGGCCACCAGGGCACACCATATATAACTTGTTTGTTTGTTTTTTTGTTTTTGTTGCTCTAGTGATCAACCAACTGAAAAACGGGTTAAGATGTGGAGCTTTGGCTTACATGAATTACTCTCGGACAGAGCTGGACTCGTCTGCTTTGAATCGTTTCTCAGGAAAGAGTTTAGCCATGAAAACATCCACTTCTGGCTGGCCTGCAAAGCCCTCAAATCCTGTGCACAGTCTCAAGTGGCAAGTAAGGTCGAGAAAATCTATGAAGACTTTCTGGCACGTGGTGCTCGCTGTGAGATAAACATTGATTGTAAGACAATGGAGGAAGTACAAACAAACCTCAAGAAGAAACTATCCAGGTGAGTTTTATATCTTATATCTTTTGTTTCATTCATTAGAATACAGCCATGCTGGGGCACCACCTTGAAGAATTTTCAATTTGATAAGTCAGCCCCAGTTTTTTTTTGTTTTTTTTTTGTTTTTTTTTTTGTAAAGCCTGGTACTTATTGTCAGTCTCTTTTCCGAAACTGCTATGTTATGGGGATGCAAACACACCAACACCGGTTATCAAGCAGGTGGGGGGGGGACAAAGACACACTCACATATATAACAACAGGCTTCTTTCAGTTTCTGCCTACCAAATACACTCACAAGTCTATAGTAGAAAACACTTGCCTAAGGTGGCACATGTTGAGAGTGAACCCAGGACCATATGGTTGGGAAGCAAAATTCCTACTACACAACCACCTAATTAGCATAAACAGTGTAGATGCAGGTATGGCTTGTAAGCACAGACATGGCCCTGTGATTAAGAAGCTTGCTTCCAGCCATATGGTCTTGGGTTCACACCCACTGCACAGTAGTACCTTGGGCAAGTGTCTTCTAAAGACCCAGATTGACCAAAAGCTTGTAAGCAGATTTTGTGGATGGAAACTGAAAGAGGCTTGTTATAGGCACAGGCGTGGCTGTGTAACGAGAAGTTTGCTTCCCAACCACATGGTTCCAGGTTCAGTCCCACTACATGGCACCTTGGGCAAGTGTCTTCAACTGGTAGGCAGAAACTGAAAGAAGCATGTGTGTGTGTATGTATGTCTCTGTCTGTAATTTTCCTGCACCATTGTTTGACAACCAGTGTTGGTTTGTTTATGTCTCCATAACTTAATGGTTTGGCAAAAGAAACCAATAGACTTTTAAAAAAAAATAAGCACTGGGGTCGATTCACTCAATTAAAATTCTTCAATGCAGTGCTGTAGCATGGCCAAAGTATAATGGCTGAAACAGGTAAAACCTAAAAGGTGTTGGGCATATGTGTATTGACTCTTGTCTTGACGTCACATGATGACTGTTAGATTAAACCCTTTACGGTGGTGCTCCAGCATGGCCGCAGTCCAATGACAAACAAGATAAGGGATCAAGATGGACACTCATGCATGTGTGTGTGTGTGTTTCCATGAATGAGTTGGTTAGTTGTTGGAAGAAATATATTGCTTCCAACAGCTGCGGGGGGGGGGGGGGCTTCCTACTGTGAATCACTTAGCCATGAAGCTGAAATAATGTCAGTAGACTTTGTTCAGTCATGCAGTCAGTGGGTGTACACAGTTTCAAGTGCCTTTTTCAGTGACCCCACACAAAACATGCAATGAAGCACACACACACACTGGAGGAGAAGGAGGACAGCCCGGTAATTCATGCAATTCTGCCATGACTACCTTAAATTTTATAAAGGTGATAGATTGCCCAGAAGATGACTAAGAGAACGAGAACCTTTACAAACAGCTGGCCCCTCACAAGCTCTAAAATTCCCACCAGAATCACACACACAGTCGCACACAAACCCAAACTTAAGAATCTCATTAAAGACATAGTTACCTCGTTGGTTACCAGGAAAACCAAACTTCTTTAGAAAAAGGTGATGGAACTGACAGACGTGTTTAGCAAGAATATTTGTCTCTAATTTATTATTTTTAATTTAAGCCTGGTACTTATTCTATTGGTTCTCTTTTGCTGAACCACTAAGTCACGGGGACATAAACACACTGACATTGGTTGTCAAGTGGGGGGTAAAAGACAGATGCACATATATGTTAGACAGAATGAGATAAAGCAGTGTATATAAAGATATATGTGTGTGAGTGTGTGTGTGTGTGTATACATACATGACAAACTTCTTTCAGTTTTAATCTATCAAATGCATTCACAAGGCTTTGGTCAGCCCAAAGTTATAGAAGATACTCGCCTAAGGTGCCATGCAGTGGGACACAATCTTCTTACCACACAGCTACACTAAGAGAGAGAGGGGGAGAGAATACCATTTTCTAAACGTTTGTGAAGGGAGATTGAGCAAAACAACCCATGATTGAAAACTGCTTAACCATTTTATCATTCGTGCTTTCCCTCTCTCTCTCAACACACGTATACATATGCATTTTGTGACCTCAAGATCGATCTTAAACACACACACACACACAAGAATAGTATTGGTAATGACTTTGTAGTTTCAGGCAGCTAAGCCATCATTGGATTGTCTGATGATGGCTTAGCCAGCCAAAACTTCTAAGTCACTGTTGATAATATTCTTGTTAAAAAATAACAAATTTGTACTCTTCAAAGATATAGAGTAAGACATTGGATTAATGTAAAACTGTTTTTATTATATAGGATCATGAGATCCCTTTAGTTTTGTCAAAGATGTTACCTCCGTCAGTGCTGGTGCCACAAACAAAAACAAAGGTCCCAATACACTCTGTGAAATGGCTGGTGTTAGGAAGGACATTCAGCCTTAGACACCAAGCCAAACATTAAAAATATACAAGATGTGGATCTCTGACCCTTCTAGGTGAGCAATGCCATCAATATGCTGACTCCAACCATGACAACCCATCCAAACCATTGTCAGTGTGAGCATGGATGCGAAATGAATTTGAAACCAGATTACTAGATAGCTGAGCAGACACCACAATGAGACCACTTTTGTTTCATATGATCAGCAGATTAACTGACCAGTGTCAAGCCATTGTGTGATTCAACTTTCTAGAACTTTCTCATTGAGCCTTAAATAAAAGTGGTTCTTGGTGGCAATCGCAGAAGGTGAGGCAGCTGCTCAACATTTCCATTCTCATTCACCATAGAAGACAGAGATTTTGTCACCGCAAATTTAGTGAGTTTATTTTCCAGTTGAGAGGGGCCAACCACAGATTGCTGTATCAGTTGAATCACTGTACATCCCAGTGGTATGTCTCTCCCCATGTGTAATTGTCGCTGTTTTTGTGAAAGGACCAACATGGGAGATATTATGTGCAGTAAATAAATATTCTGCACCTGGCAAATAAAGTGAGATCACATCTGTAACCTACACCAGTGTCGCATAACCAGCCAACTCGTAAAGTACCCTTGGATCATAGGGCGACATGCCGTGCTTGAGGAGACCTATTGAGTCAAGTACTTCAACTTCAAAATCAAATCACAATCAAATGGAAATTGTAGTTGTGGTCCCCGTGCAGGTGGCATGTAAAAAGCACCAGCTGAACATAGTCGATGTCAGCTCCCTCGCTCTGACTGGCTTCTATGCCGTTGACACATAAAAGTCACCATCTGAACATGACCGGTGCCAGCACCGCCTTGACTGGCTCCCATGCCAGTGGCACATAAAAAGCACCATCTGATTGTGGTTGATGCCAGCTCCCTCTGGCCCCTGTGCCGGTGGCAAGTAAAAAGCACCCACTACACTCTCGGAGTGGTTGGCATTAGGAAGGGCATCCAGCTGTAAAAACATTGTCAGATCAGATCAGACTGGTGCCTGGTGCAGCCTCCTGGCTTTCTAGACCCCAGTCGAACCATCCAACCCACGCTAGCATGGAGAACGGATGTTAAACAATGATGATGATGAGTGTTAATTACTTCTACATGCAGCCCTAGAAATACATTTTCATTCACCAGCAGCAAGCAACTACCCGTGACTGATGCAAAATGACAACGATGATGGTGGTGGTGATGCTTTTTGTCGTTTATAGTGACAGTCATGTTGATTGGACAAGTTTGTGTGTTTGTAGAAAGAAGAACGCTCTAACAATAGTGATGTCCTTTTGTTTTTTATCTTGCAGATATACATTCGACCCTGCACAAAGTCATATCTATACTCTCATGAAGAAGGACAGCTATGCACGATTCCTTCGTTCTGATGAATATAAGACTTTACTTGCCAACGCTGTACAACCAACTGGCAAGAAAAAGTGAGTTTTATTCTTAAAATTTTGCCTTGTTCTATTTACTTTCTTTTTTTCCTTCACTCTATTTATTTATTTTTATAAAAATGCACCATCTGATTGTGGCCGTTGCCAGCTTCGTCTGGCCCTGTGCCAGTGGCACGTAAAAAGCACCCTCCGATCGTGGCCGTTTGCCAGCCTTGTCTGGCACCTGTGCCGGTGGCACGTCTAAAAGCACCCACTACACTCAAGGAGTGGTTGGCGTTAGGAAGGGCATCCAGCTGTAGAAACATTGCCAGATCAGACTGGAGCCTGGTGCAGCCTCCTGGCTTCCCAGACCCCGGTCAAACCGTCCAACCCATGCCAATGGACGTTAAACGATGATGATGATGATATTTCATTCTTTTTCTTCTGGTCAGTCTAGATTGGAGGAAATAGCCTAGTGATAATATAGAATTCCTCACATTTTTGGAAATAATCTAGCAGAGATGCTTGATATACAAGTGTGTGTGTGTGTGTGGTTGTGTGGATGGGAAGTTGTTGCCCCCCCCCCCATGTTCTGCTGGTACTTATTTTATTGAAACCCCACACCCCAACCCCAAGATGAAAGGCAGAATCAACTTTGGTAGAATTCAAACTCAGAATGTAAAAACGAATAAAATGCCATGAACCATTTTGACTCGTGTGGTAATGATTCTCCTAGTTCACCTTAGTCACAGAGCTAATTGCTAATTAGGAAAAGGTAAAACCACCTGGATTTGACATTGAGCCCTTTCACACAGTTTTATTGGTCCCAACAGGTTAAAAGGCAATGTCAACCGATGGCATAGACTCAACTTAGAATATACAGAAATCACAATCATATGGAAATTGTAGTTGTGGCCGATGCCAGTGTTGCCTGGCTGGCTCCCATGCTGGTGGCACACAATAAGCACCATTCATGTGTGGGTTGTTGCCAGTGTCGCCTAAATAGCTCGCCGTGCTGGTGGCACATAAAAAGCACCGTCCAAATGTGGTTGATGCCAGCCCTCCGGCCCCAACTGGTTCCTGTGCCAGAAGCATGTAAAAAGCACCATCCGAACATGGCCAATGCCAGTGCCCCGCAACTGGCTCCCATGCTGGTGGTATGTATAACACATGTATGTATGTATGTATGTATGGCGGCGAGCTGGCAGAAACGTTAGCACACCGAGCGAAATGCGTAGCCGTATGTCGTCTGCCGTTACGTTCTGAGTTCAAATTCCGCCGAGGTCGACTTTGCCTGTCATCCTTTCGGGGTCGATTAAATAAGTACCAGTTACGCACTGGGGTCGATATAACCGACTTAATCCGTTTGTCTGTCCTTGTTCGTCTCCTCTGTGTTTAGCCCCTTGTGGGTAGTAGAGAAATATGTATTTTGTCTGCCGTTACGTTCTGAGTTCAAATTCCGCCGAGGTCGACTTTGCCCGTCATCTTTTCGGGGTTGATTAAATAAGTACCACTTACGCACTGGGGTCGATATAACCGACTTAATCCGTTTGTCTGTCCTTGTTTGTCTCTTCTGTGTTTAGCCTCTTGTGGGTAGTATTGAAATAGGTATGTATAACGCACTATCCGAACATGATCAATGCCAGAGCCACCTGACTGGCTCTTGTGCCAGTGGCACATAAAAAGCACCTACTACTATGTAAAAAATAGGGATTTTCTTAGAAAAAAAGCACCTTTTTGATGTAAATAATTTCGGTGTTAACATGGTCCGATTTGAATTTTATCTTCTACGGAAGGAAGAGCAAGCCTTCTTTTATCATACTCTCAATTTTGGTCAACTTGCGCCGCAGGGTCTCGGAGGAGATAGTGTTAGTTGTAGGCTTCCAAACCTGCCACACACAATTTCAGCTTTATATAGAGAGATATAATGGTTTCAAATTTTGCCACAGGTGCAGCCATTTTTGTGGGGAGGGGATGTGTCGATTACATCATCCCCCAGTGTTCAACTGGTACTTAATTTATCGATCCTGAAAGAATGAAAGACAAAGTCAACCTGGGCAGAATTTGTCTTTCATTTTTTGGGGGTCGATAAATTAAGTACCAGTTAAACACTGGGGTCAATGTAATCGACACTTCCCCCCCCCACTGCTTTGTGGGGAAATTTGAAACAATTAATTTTAAAAAGTATGCAATTAAAGAGGAATTTAAATTTAATTATGATACTTGTGTAAAAGAAAAAAAGACTTGTCTGAAAGTGTTTCAATAGCCAGCTGGAGAAGATGTCTTCCTGGGGCTACAAGCTACAGTAGCATCAACCCTTAAGGGTTAGCCACATTTAAGTGGCAAATATACTTCACAATGTCGTGCAGCTACTGTTTATACCTCGCTCAGTGATTTATTATTGCTTGTTTCCACTTTTCGAGATCAGTGACTTTTCGTCACTGGAAAAAGGATATATATTTGCATTGAGAACCACTTCCCATCGCCAACCGGTGATTGTCACACGCTGATGGCGGATCAATACCCAGAAACCCAGGTTCACGTGTATCACGTTAGGCTGGAGATGGGAAGGATGACTTCATCTTTGCAAATACTGACAGGGCACAGATAGTGTGTCAATAGCCAGCTGGAGGAGGTGGCTTCCTGTGGCTACAAGCTACAGTAGCATCGACCCTTAAGGGTTAGCCACATTTAGGTGGCAAATATACTTCACGATAAAGAATATAATTTCTAGTAAACACACACACACACATGAAGTGTGTGTGTGTGTGTGTAGCCTTGCATATTTGCTTGACAACATTTGGCACTGTTTATGTCTCCAATAAACAAAATGTCCATCAGGTTCAACACTGATTCAGCACATGGAAACATGATGAATGTTTTATTATCATCTTTTCCGTGCTTGCATGGGCAGACAGAATTTGCTGAGACAGATTTTCTATGGCCGTTGGGCAGCAAATGACACTGCTTGTATGATGGTGATACTCAAAACCATCAAGTGTTGTTGAGACACACACACACAGGCTTCTTTCAGTTTCTGTCGATGAAACCGACTCAAAAGGCTTTGGTCAGCTCAGGGCTGCAGAAGACACTTGGCCAAGGTGCAATATGATAGAGCAGAACCCAAGACCATGTCAGTGGCAATTAAACTACTTCAACCCTCAGCCATTCTTGCACCGCATGGCCATTCTTGCACCCCACAGCCATGCTTGCATCCAATGGCCATTCTTGCATCCCACAGTCAAGGCAATGGTTCAATAATTAATAAGAACCAAATTCCTGATTTAAATAGTCAGTTACTTAAGTGTGTTAACCTTATTTGTTTGTATAATTGAATATTTAGTCATTAACTCAAAAATCTTAAGAATTCCTCCTTAATATAATGGCTTAGTTGTCTACTCAGTGTTCTACATTTGTGTGGCAGCTCCCCATCAAACTGTCCAGTCCACGCCAGCAAGGAACACCAATGTTAAATTATGATGATGATAAAGCATCAGCTTTAGCATCTCTTCAATTTTTTTCCCTTCGTTCACAAACACAAAATTTGTCCTCACCCCCCCCCCTAGTCGGGTTATTAGATCCATAAACCACAAACATTCGGCTGCCCTCCCCCCCTCTCTCTCTCTACATATACACTAACCACTCACTCCACTGTCCTTCGCAGATCCTTTCCTCCTCTTCCACTTCAACATGTTGTGACCAGCCAACCAGCAGACATCAATAATCGTTATCCTTCTTATGCAAACACTACTGTACAAAGCAACTTTTTAGAAAACTAATTATCATCGTTTTAATGTCTACTTCTCCATGCTTGCATGGCTCTGATAAAGTTTATTGAGGTGAATTTTGTATGGCCGGATGCCCTTTCTGTTGCCAAACCTCACCCGTTTCAAAGCAAAGTAATACTTCCTCATGGTCAGGCATTACATGATGACACGTCAAGCACTTACACCTATAAGGTAATATATAAAAGTTTATGTTGTTTTAGAACATGCAATGAATTTTTTGCACTTTGAGTGGCAGATTTTTAAGATAATTTCTATGTAACTAAAAACTTTTAAACTTCATATACTGGTAGAATGTGTTTATAAAACATCTTTTTCTCTTGGCTTTCTTGAGAAAATTGTTTAATTTCTTGCATTTCGGCAATTTCAACCAATCAATGACGTCTATTGAGGTGAAAACGATTTCTGCCGTAACATTTTCTGGTGGCGTCATATGAAAATGTCCCTGTTTTTTTATGAGAAAAAAGATACCCTGTGGCCATAAACTGAGGGAGTCACTCGTAAACACAGCTGAATAACAAAACCGTTCCTTCTTTAGTGTCCACCCATAATTATGACCCTAGTATCGATCTATTGCATTTCAATCTGTTTTAGGGTTAAGGGTAGGGGGAAGGGTATCTTTTTTTCTTTAGAAATGTAAATAAACCCAATCTGTTTCTTAAACGAATATATAATATGTAACAGGGACATTTTCATATGACGCCGCCACAAAATGTTACGACAGAAATCGTTTTTACCTCAATAGACGTCATTGATTGGTTGAAATTGCCGAAATGCAAGAAATTAAACAACAAATATGTTACAAACTACAGAATTTTCTCAAGAAAGCCAAGAGAAAAAGATGTTTTATAAACACATTCTACCAGTATACGAAGTTAAAAATCTTTTAGCTACATAGAAATTATTTTAAAAATCTGCTAGTCAAAGTGAAAAGATCCCATGCAATACTGCGATATTTACCATGAGAGAACCTCTCATATGGACTTGTAGTGTATATGAACACTGTGTTTATCTCAGCCATGGCAGACAATTATTGCCCCATCAGCAATATCAACACAAGTGCTTATATGCACCACGAGTCCATATGAGAGGTTCTCTCGTGGTAAATAATGCAGTATTCTGTGTTCTAACACAACATAAACTTTTAAGTGGGAGATAAATATTACCTTTTGGTATTATTAGTGCTTCTGTCACTACACGTACACACAGAGGCAGCAACAGGGAAGGTAGACATCAAATGTAGGAGATGCAGTCAGTAGTAAGAGTACATACAAGATAATTTCTTTCAAATCATCATCATCATCGTTTAACGTCCGTTCTCCATGCTAGCATGGGTTGGACGGTTCGACCGGGGATATGAGAAGCCAGAAGGCTGCACCAGGCTCCAGTCTTATCTGGCAATGTTTCTACAGCTAGATGCCCTTCCTAACGCCAACCACTCCGTGAGTGTAGTGGGTGCTTTTTACGTGCCACCTGCACAGGTGCCAGGCGAGGCTGGCAACGGCCATGGTCGGATTGGTGTATTTTATGTGCCACCAGCACGGAAGCCAGTCGAGGCGGCGCTGGCATCGGCCACGAGTCGGATAGTGCTTTTTACGTACCACCAGACCAGGGATCCTGGCTGGTTCAATTCGATTTCGATTTGTTAAAAAAAAACTCAGACAGTTGATAGTTTTGTACCTGGAGTTTAAAAAAGGGTGCAAAATGTTTAGGGAGTTATTCTATAGCTTCTACAGGTAACAAAGGGTGTCCATGTCAGAGTTAAGGGTGGATTGTATGATATTTCAGTTCTATAGCATGGAAAGCGGACGTTAAACGATGATGATGATGGAGATTAAACCATTAGTATTCAAACCAACCATATCAGGCCAAAATATTCTCTCTGTTTTATGTTCAACCTGACCAGATCAGGCCTCTCATACTTATCCTACAGGGTCGTTATTAAAATTAGCAGTCACATCATCGAAATCTCAAAGCTACAAGATGATGCATGCTTAATTCAAAACAGTGTGGATAAATAAGCAACGCATTTGAATGTTGAAAGAAGCCCATCATACATATGTGTGTGTATGTATATATATTTCTCTACTACCCACAAGGGGCTAAACACAGAGAGGACAAACAAGGATAGACAAAGGGATTTAGTCGATTAAATCGACCCCAGTGCGTAACTGGTACTTAATTTATCGACCCTGAAAGGATGAAAGGCAAAGTCAACCTCGGCGGAATTTGAACTCAGAACGTAATGACAGACGAAATACGGCTACGCATTTCGCCCGGCATGCTAACGTTTCTGCCAGCTCGCCTTATATATATATATTTGTATATATATATATGTATATATATATGTATATATATATATATATATATACATACACACTGACATATACACACACAGCTATGTATGTTTGTTTCCTGCCATTGCAAAAGGAACTGAAAATACCAGACTTAGAAAAGTAATCTGAATGCTAAAGGGTTAAGTGGTGAGGACTGATCTCAAGGGACTGAAGGAGATGATTGGTCACAAAGTATTGTGGAGGAAAGGACCCAGTCAACCCCCATTCAAGCATTGACACGATCATCATCGTTTAACATCCGCTTTCCATGCTGGTATGGGTTGGACGGTTTGGCTGAGGGCTGGCGAGCCAGAACACTGCACCAGGCTCCAATCTACAGATAGATGCCCTTCCTAACACCAACCACTCCCAAGAGTGTAGTGGGTGCTTGTAGGTGCCACTGGCATGAGGGTCAGTCAGGCAGTACTGGCATCAGCCACGCTCAAATGGTGCTTTTTACATGCCACCTGCACACGAGCCAGTCCGGTGGCACTGGCAACGGCCACACTCGAATGGTGCATCATCTTTACATACCACCGGCATGGGAGCCAGTCAGCGGCCCTGGCAATGATATAGATGTAAAAATGATAATGGCATTGATCAAGATGAGGATGTATAATAATCTCCCCACCTGCATCATTTAGTTTATATCAAATCCTCATATAGCCCCTTCCCTCCTCATTCTCTCTTGCATCCCTCATCTCACTTCATGTCAGTAAATCTCCTTACTCCATGTGTGTGTGTGTATAAAAAGGTTTTCAGACCCCCACTGAGAAATCTTTTCTGCTGCTGCCTAACAATCAGGAAGGCTACACCCTTGGGAAGGTGGAGAGGTGCAGATCAGAAGGTGTGTCAAGAGACTGGTTGCCTTCAACTGCATACCTGATCTAAGTCCCTACAACCGAAGGGTGGGGTGAGGCAGAAATCTTTTGAAGGCATGTGCATATTATGCATTTGCAGTACATACATACACGCACACATACACACACACACATAAGCAGGATGGCTTATATAAACAAAACTTAGAGAAATATCTCTTGCACACCACTTCAAATTAGAATATGATTGGAGAAACTGCAGTGCAAGTTTTCTGAATCTGTGTGTATAAAGATATATATATATATATATATACACACACACACACTCACACATACCTATATATATGCAGACGTTAAATGATGAAGATGGTAGAAGCTTTGAGTGGTATTAAGGATAGGAAATGTATAAACTTAAAAGCAGGTATTTTCAGTGAATACATATTTTAGGGGTTCACAAAAGAATGTAAGTAGGGGCTATGTTTTAGCTGGTCAGTTTCTTGTTATGCTTACCTTGACATCATTGTTATGTTTATCTCAGAAGAATGTCTGAGAGTAGCAGAGTGTCTGGAAGGGATATGGAAAGGGACAACCTGTAGCATATATACAAGAATGGGAATATGAGAGAGATGGCCAAAGGAAGGGGGATGTGTATATACATTATGTGTGTGCATACATATATATATATAGGCACAAGAGTGGCTGTAAGAAGCTTGCTTCCCAAACACATGGTTCTGGGTTCAGTTCCACTGCGTGGCACCTTGGGCAAGTGTCTTCTACTATTGCCTCGGGCCGACCAAAGCCTTGTGAGTGGATTTGGCAGACGGAAACTGAAAGAAGACATATATATATGTGTGTGTGTGTGTGTGTGTATGTATTTGTGTCTGTCCCCCCAACCATTGCTTGACAACCAATATTAGTGTGTTTACGTCCCTGTAACTTAGCGGTTCAGCAAAAGAGACCGATAGAATAAGTACTAGGCTTACAAAGAATAAGTCCTGGGGTTGATCTGTTCGACTAAGGCAATGCTCCAGTCTGGCCGCAGTCAAATGACTGAAACAAGTAAAAAAAAATGTTAATGTATGTTTGCATATATGTATTTCTTTTACTTGTTTCACACATTGGGCTGTGGCCATGCTGGAGCAGCACCTTGACAGGTTTAGTCAAACAAATTAATACCAGGACTTTTCTAAGTCTGTTATTTTCAGTTCCTTTTGCAATGGCAGGAGACAAACATACATAGCTGTGTGTGTACATGTGTCAGTGTATATATCATCATCATCATTTAACGTCCGTTTTCCATGCTAGCATGGGTTGGACGGTTCAACTGGGGTCTGGGAAGCCCGAAGGCTGCACCAGGCCAGTCATATCTGGCGGTGTTTCTACAGCTGGATGCCCTTCCTAACGCCAGTGTAGTGGGTGCTTTTTATGTGCCACCGATACAGGTGCCAGACGAGGCTGGCGAACAGCCACGCTCGGATGGTGCTTTTTACGTGCCACCGGCATGGAGGCCAGGCGAGGCTGGCATGGCCACGATCAGATGGTGTTTGTTACATGCCACCAGCGCGGAGGCCAGTCGATATATATATATATATATATATATATATATATATATATATATACACACACACACACACACACACACACACGTATGATGGGCTTCTTTCAGTTTTCTTCTATCAAATCCACTAACAATGCTTTGTTCAGCCGAGGGCTATGGCAGAAGATACTTGCCCATACAACCCCACCTGTGTGTGTTTTGTGTGTGAATGCTACATGACTAGAGGGTTACATGAGTGAAGAACATGCATGCGTGTGTAGGAATGCTTTAGCAACTGTGCGCATGAATATGTACACATGAATGCGATTGCATATTCGCATGCATGTGTTATGCGTGTGAGTGTGGCAGTTAACGAGCTATAGAATGAATGACAACCCCCCACCATCACTACCACCACCACCACCAATCTGCTCACCAGATGACGTTAGCTTAATGAATATATCAGCTCGGGGAACAGCCTTTGGTTAATTAGTGCATGATACAAAGTTGACAACAACAACCACAACAACTATTCCAGCAATATAAAACAAACAAACAACAATACCAAAAACAGCTACTGTTGAATGGAGTTTGTAACCAATAAGCGACTCTCTATACCAGTTATACTCAAAGTGGGTGGAACCATTCTTGGGGGCGGGCAGTCGAAGATGTTATGATGATACTAGAGGCAAAGCGGTTGGTGGGGGTAGATAGATTCATCTCTAAGGTTTTTTTTGTTTTTCCTTTTCAGGTTTTTGTCTTTTCTTTAAACATTATCTTTAAAAAACACTTTTAAATGTGGTTTTAAGATTAACTGCTTTTTAGCTACAACAACAGCAACAACAATAGACGTTGAAATATCATTGAGTAAATAAGCTAATCTGCGGCTATGAAGCTCATTTTACAAGAATGTGGTTTCGAGTTCAGTCCCACTGGGTGGTGCTTTGAGCAGGGGTCTTCTGCTACAGACCCCAAGACAACCAATACAGTGAGTTTGATAGAAATTGAAGAACAGCCCATCATGTGTGTTTCTCTCTCTCTCCCTTATATATATGTATATGTATGTATATGTATGTATATATATGTATATATATATGTATATATATATGTATATATATATATGTATATATATATATATGTATATATATTATATGTATAT
>NC_042998.1:206303611-206306435 GCF_006345805.1 Octopus sinensis | reverse complement strand
ACCTAGGAAATTCTGACATATGGCACCATAACGACAAGGATTCCTTAAACACTCGTTGATGTCTGAAAAATGAAGCAGAAATTTTATTATGTTCAAAATTATTTGAAGCAAAGAAAGAGTATTTCAATGGAAATTGAGCCCTAACTCTACCCCTAACCCCTAACCCGAACCCCTTCTGTAACCCTGAACCCCCGAGACCACTCTTGTGACCACCCGAGACCCCATCTGTGACCCAACTTCCAGAGACTAACCCAAACCCCTGACCATGTGAGCCCCTCATCCCTGTGACAAGCGAGACCCCTTCCTGTGCCCACCCAATTCCGGAGACCCCACCAATTCCGGAGACCCCACCAATTCCCGAGACCCCACCAATTCCGGAGACCCCACCAATTCCCGAGACCCCACCAATTCCCGAGACCCCACCAATTCCGGAGACCCCACCAATTCCCGAGACCCCACCAATTCCCGAGACTAACCCTAACACTAAACCCTAACACTAACCCTAACCCAACCCTAACCCTAACCCTAACCCAACCCTAACCCTAGCCCTAACCCTAGCCCTAGCCCTAACCCTAACCCTGACCCAAACCCTAACCCAACCCTAACCCTAACCCAACCCAACCCTAACCCTAACCCTAACCCCTAAACCCTAACCGTAACCCTAAACCTAACCCTAACCCAACCCTAACCCAACCCAACCCTGACCCTAAACCCTAAACCCTAACCCTAACCCTAACACAACCCTAACCGTAACCCTAACCCAACCCTAACCCTAACCCTAACCCTAACCCATCCCCAACCCCAACCCCCACCCTAACCCTAACCCTAACCCAATCCTAACCCAACCCTAACCCTAACCCTAACCCAACCCCAACCCCAACCCCAACCCTAACCCTAACCCTAACCCTAACTCAACCCAACCCTAACCCTAACCCTAACCCTAACCCTTAACAATATTAACAATAATATAAAAGATGTGTGTTGTTATAAACATAACAAAAAAACTATTTCAAGAGAGAAATATAAAAAATATAGCTAAGAAACAAGAAAACTATAAGACATTGTTATTTATCTCTTATTATAAAAGGCAGATTTTATCTGCCTCCCTTTGGGAGTTATACAAATCTACAATATAGGATTTCTTCAATTACAATTTACCTAGCAATTTTAAGAGTACAATGCATCGCGTCATACCAGCTCCAGTTTTTAAAATTTAAACTCCAATTAAGCAAAATTTACAGAAAATTCACATTCTGGTGTGTGTGTCAAATGCTTTTCTTAGTCTGGTTTACAGCACACGCAAACGCACACACACACTGTGTAACGAATAAAATGAAACTAGATGTAATATTTGTTACTGTCCATGAACGCTGATAGATACATGAGTAAAATGTATGGGAAGCTAACAAATAAGAGTGAGTGAAAATGTTCTTGGAAGAGAGTAAATTTGAAGCTTGAGAACAATCAGATACATTTGCAACACATCTGTTGAAAATATTGTTGTTCACACACATACATATACATATATACATACAGACAGACAGACAGATAGACACACACACACACACACACACACACATGATCCAGCATGGCCACAACCTCAAGGCTGAAACATATAAAAGAATAACAGAATATAAATGTGTGCATGTGTGTGAGAGAGAGAGAGAGTGTGTGTGTGTATATGTATGTATGTATGTATGTATATATATATAATAATGCGGTTTTTTCAACAGCTTGAACTAAAAGTCAGAGGGGAATGGGATAAACTACTTATATTAACTTGCTATAAAAGCAGGTAGTAATTTTATCTTGTCCTTATTCATAGTGCAAGTTTTGAAGAGTGCATTTCGATTTTAACAGCTATTTTTTTCAAAGCTATGTTGGAAGTAACAAAGGAGCATATTTGGCATATTTTGCTTTATGAGTTCAATAAAGACAACAACGCAACGGAAAGTACAAGAAATATTAATGCAGTATATGGGGATTGGACAATAAGCGTAAGGCAGTGTCAATGGTGGTTCCAGAAATTCCGAGCCATAAACTACAGCCTAGAAGACGAGCCTCATCCTGAAAGATCTGTAGAACTCGACAAGGACATCCTGAAAACCCTGGTGGAACAAAATCTCATCGTAACTGTTCAGGAACTAGCAGAGAAGCTTGGATTTGGTCATTCAACCATTCATTGAGACCTGTGTGCTATCGGAAAAGTCAGCAAATTGGGTCAATGGGTTCCTCACGAACTTTCCGAGTCTAATTGCATGCAGAGAGTGAATGTATGCTTTTCTTTGCTGTCACATCTCACCACTACTGCGCTATGTATATCTATATATATAAAACTGTAGTTGTGTGAGTGTCTGTCCCCTTCGATTTAGATTCCTAACTACTCCCACATTTTGCGGTGCAGTTTAACCAAATTCGGGTAGCTTATAGTCGTGATTCATATCGAGCCCGTCTGAGTATTATTTTTTATTCCATTTTAATGCATAATTTTTCGTGTGTCGATGGCGGTGAAGTTGGCGTCCACGCTCACACCTGCACCTGTGGGGAAGGGAGTGTAAGGAAATCAACGTCGTAATGCGTTGTCAAGGAGACCAGCGTTCTTTTAGAACAACGACTTCATGGCTTGAAGACACCAAAAGAGAAATGGCTAAGAAAGCGTCTACATGAGTCTACGATTTAAAAAAAAATTTACCATCGTTTTTTTTCCATTTTAATGCATTTTTTGCTATTTTTTGGCTATAACTCTCTAAAAATGCTTATATAGTTATTTCCCTTACAAACCCGAGCAACGCCGGGCGATACTGCTAGTATCTTTATAAATCCG
>NC_042998.1:206288611-206296111 GCF_006345805.1 Octopus sinensis | reverse complement strand
AAAAACTATTTCAAGAGAGAAATATAAAAAATATAGCTAAGAAACAAGAAAACTATAAGACATTGTTATTTATATCTTTATAAATCCAAGTAAAATTACATAATGGATTTTAAAAAAACAGAAAAAATGAAATAAAATTTATGTTCCTGAAACAAAAACTGAAACAGAATGTATACTCATACGTGTGTGTATTGTCTCGATGTATATATAATAAAAAAACAGTCTATAATATTTATACTGGCGACAGTGCGAGTGTCAATAGTTTATTATACATGATTCGTATATGGCTTCCTTTTTTGAATTCTAATTTAGAAAGATTGAAATCAATTCACTATTACGAGTGAGTTCATATTCTTATGTATATGTACATATAAACACATTAAACAAGAAAGAATGTCTTTACGTATTGTCATGCGTGGTTTTATATGTGTGTGCGTGTGTTTATATTAGTTCTCAACAAGACATATTGGTACAAGGTTATCAAGGTAACAATGTCTTTATTATATTATTATTATTATTATTATTATTATTATTACGTTCTGAGTTCAAATTCCGCCGAGGGGTCCTACCGGGGTCGATTAAATAAGTACCAGTTACGCGCTGGGGTCGATGTAATCGAATTCTGGTTTGCACGCACAACGGTAGGAACCTAGGAAATTCTGACATATGGCACCCATAACGACAAGTATTCCTTAAACACTCGTTGATGTCTGAAAAATGAAGCAGAAATTTTATTATTTTCAAAATTATTTGAAGCAAAGAAAGAGTATTTCAATCAATGGAAATTGAGCCCTAACTCTACCCCTACCCCAACCCTAACCCGAACCCCTTCTGTAACCCTGAACCCCCGAGACCATTCTTGTGACCACCCGAGACCACATCTGTGACCCAACTTCCAGAGACTAACCCAAACCCCTGACCATGTGAGACCCTCAACCCTGTGACAAGCGAGACCCCTTCCTGTGCCCACCCAATTCCGGAGACCCCACCAATTCCGGAGATCCCACCAATTCCGGAGACCCCACCAATTCTGGAGACCCCACCAATTCCCGAGACCCCACCAATTCCCGAGACTAACCCTAACCCTAAACCCTAACACTAACCCTAACCCAACCCTAACCCTAACCCTAACCCAACCCTAACCCTAGACCTAACCCTAGCCCTAGCCCTAACCCTAACCCTAACCGAAACCCTAACCCAACCCTAACCCTAACCCAACCCAACCCTAACCCTAACCCTAACCCCTAAAACCCCTAACCGTACCCTAAACCTAACCCTAACCCAACCCTAACCCACCCAACCCTAACCCTAACCCTAAAACCCTAACCCTCAACCTAACCCAACCCTAACCCTAACCCTAACCCAACCCTAACCCTAACCCTAACCCTAACCCATCCCCACACAACCCCAAACCTAACCCTAACCCTAACCCAATCCTAACCCAACCCTAACCCTAGCCCTAACCCAACCCCAACCCCAACCCCAAACCTAAACCTCCTACCCTAACCCTACCCTAACTCACCAACCCTAACCCTAACCCTAACCCTAACCCTTAAAAATATTAACAATAATATAAAGATGTGTGTTTTTATAAACATAACAAAAAAACTATTTCAAGAGAGAAAATAAAAAATAATAGCTAAGAAACAAGAAAACTATAAGACATTGTTATTTATCTCTCTCTATATAAACGGCAGTTTGTCTGTGCGTGTTTCTGTGTGTCTGTTTTCTCGTACCCTCACTCTGACCACGGCTTTCAACCGATTCTGATGAAACTTGACACACACATAGCCCAATGTCATAATTCAAAACTAACGCAGCGAAAATTTTGAAAAGTTCCCCCAGTTCTGAAAAAAATCGATAAATTCGACATGGGGTCGAGAATCAAAAAAATAAACACAGACTGTCTAGGGGACGCAACTCAAACTTTTTTTACTCTCAAAAAAAAATTTTCCATCATTTTTTTTTTCCATTTTTTTGCTATTTTTTGGCTATAACTCTCTAAAAATGCTTTATAGTTATTTCCCTTACAAACCTGAGCAACGCCGGGCGATACTGCTAGTATACGCTACAAGTAAATACGGGCATATATCCAGAGAAAATACAAACTGATACGTAAAAAATACAAAAGTCGCAGCCAATATAGAAAGTATGAACATGAAGAGGGTTCATCAAGCCTATATAGTGAGTAACAATAAAACTATAAGCAGTATGAACTACATTCATTGGCTTAATCTTACATATAAAAGAGAGGTTGTGTGATGTCTGTCTCCTACGATTTAGATTCCTTACTCCCACATTTTGCGGTGCAGTGTACCCAAAAGCGGGTATCTTATAGTCGTGATTCATATTGAGCCCTTCTGGGTATTAGCGCGCGTCTACGATGAGTCTACGATTTTAAAAATAATTTACCATCATTTTTTTCCATTTTGATGCATTTTTTCGCTATTATATAAGGGAAGTAACTCTCTAAAAATGTCTACGATGAGTCAAACGATTAAAAAAAAATTACCATCATTTTTTTTTTCCATTTTTAAATGCATTTTTGGCTATAACTCTCTAAAAATGCTTATATATAGTTATTTCCCTTACAAATCCGAGCAACGCCGGGCGATACTGCTAGTATCTTTTATAAATCCGAGTAAAATTACATAATGGATTTTAAAAAAACAGAAAAAATGAAATAAAATTTATGTTCCTGAAACAAAAAAGTGAAACAGAATGTATACTCATACGTGTGTGTATTGTGTCGATGTATTTATAATAAAAAAAACAGTCAATATATTTATACTGGCGACAAGTGCGAGTGTCAATAGTTTATTATACATTGATTCGTATATGGCTTCCTTTATTGAATTCTAATTTAGTAAGATTGAAATCAATTCACTATTCACAAGTGAGTTCATATTCTTATGTATATGTACATATAAACACATTAAACAAGAAAGAATGTCTTTATGTATTGTCATGCGTGTGTTTATATGTTTGTGTGCGTGGTGTTATTAGTTCCACAAAATATTGGCACAAGGTTATCAAGGTAACAATGTCTTTATTATTATTATTATTATTATTATTATTATTATTATTACGTTCTGAGTTCAAATTCCGCCGAGGGGTCCTACCGGGGTCGATTAAATATGTACCAGTGACGCGCTGGGGTCGATGTAATCGAATTCTGGTTTGCACGCACAACGGTAGGAACCTAGGAAATTCTGACATATGGCACCATAACGACAAGTATTCCTTAAACACTCGTTGATGTCTGAAAAATGAAGCAGAAATTTTATTATGTTCAAAATTATTTGAAGCAAAGAAAGAGTATTTCAATGGAAATTGAGCCCTAACTCTACCCCTAACCCCTAACCCGAACCCCTTCTGTAACCCTGACCCCCGAGACCACTCTTGTGACCACCCGAGACCCCATCTTTGACCCAACTTCCAGAGACTAACCCAAACCCCTGACCATGTGAGCCCCTCATCCCTGTGACAAGCGAGACCCCTTCCTGTGCCCACCCAATTCCGGAGACCCCACCCATTTCGGAGACCCCACCAATTCCGAGACCCCACCAATTCCCGAGACCCCACCAATTCCCGAGACCCCACCAATTCCCGAGACCCCACCAATTCCCAAGACTAACCCTAACCCTAACCCCTAACACTCACCCTAACCCAACCGTAACCCTAAGCCCTAACCCTAACGCAACCCTAACCCTAACCCTAGCCCTAACCCTAGCCCTAACCCTAGCCCTAACCCTAACCCTAACGCAACCCTAACCCTAACACAACCCTAACCCTAACCCTAACCCCTAATCCCTAACCGTAACCCTAACCCTAACCCAACCCTAACCCTAACCCTAACCCTAACCCTAACCCTAACCTGACCCTTACCAATTCCGGAGACCCCACCAATTCCCGAGACCCCACCAATTCCCGAGACTAACCCTAACCCTAAAACCTAACACTAACCCTAACCCAACCCTAACCCTAAGCCCTAACCCTAACCCAACCCTAACCCTAACCCTAGCCCTAACCCTAGCCCTAGCCCTAACCCTAACCCTAACCCAAACCCTAACCCAACCCTAACCCTAACCCAACCCAACCCAACCCTAACCCTAACCCAACCCTAACCCTAACCCCTAAACCCTCACCGTAACCCTAAACCTAACCCTAACCCAACCCTAACCCAACCCAACCCTAACCCTAAACCCTAACCCTAACCCTAACCCAACCCTAACCCTAACCCCTAACCCTAAACCTAAACCCTAAACCCTAACCTTAAACCCTAACCCTAACCCCTAACCCCTAACCCAACCATAACCCTAACCCTAACCCGACCCTTACCCTAACCCCAACCCCAACCCTAACCTAACCCTAACCCAACCCTAACCCTAACACTAACCCTAACCCAACCCTAACCCTAACCCAACCCTAACCCTAACCCAAACCTAACCCAAACCCTAACACTAACCCAACACTAACCCTAACCCTAACCCAACCCTAACCCTAACCAACCCTAACCCTAACCCAACCCTAACCCTAACCCAACCCCAAACACCAACCCTAACCCTAACCCAACCCTAACCTAACCCAACCCTAACCCTAACCTTAACCCAACCCAACCCTAACCCCAACCCCAACCCCAACCCTAACCCTACCCTAACCCAACCCTAACCCTAACCCTAACCCTAACCCCACCCTAACCCCACCCCCAACCCCAACCCTAACCCTAACACTAACCCAACCCTAACCCAACCCTAACCCTAACCTAACCCTAACCCCAACCCCAACCCCAACCCCAACCCTAACCCTAACCCTAACCCTAACCCAACCCTAACCCTAACCCTAACCCTAACCAACCCCAACCCCAACCCCAACCCTAACCCTAACCCTAACCCTAAACCTAACCCCAACCCCAACCCCAACCCCAACCCTAACCCTAACCCTAACCCCACCCTAACCCTAACCCCAACCCCAACCCCAACCCCAACCCTAACCCTAACCCTAACCCTAACCCAACCTAACCCTAACCCTAACCCTAACCCTAACCCTAACCCTTAACAATATTAACAATAATATAAAAGATGTGTGTTGTTATAAACATAACAAAGAAACTATTTCAAGAGAGAAATATAAAAAATATAGCTAAGAAACAAGAAAACTATAAGACATTGTTATTTATATCTTTATAAATCCGAGTAAAATTACATAATGGATTTTAAAAAAACAGAAAAAATGAAATAAAATTTATGTTCCTGAAACAAAAAAGTGAAACAGAATGTATACTCATACGTGTGTGTATTGTGTCGATGTATATATAATAAAAAAACAGTCTATATATTTATACTGGCGACAAGTGCGAGTGTCAATAGTTTATTATACATTGATTCGTATATGGCTTCCTTTATTGAATTCTAATTTAGAAAGATTGAAATCAATTCACTATTCACGAGTGAGTTCATATTCTTATGTATATGTACATATAAACACATTAAACAAGAAAGAATGTCTTTATGTATTGTCATGCGTGTGTTTATATGTGTGTGCGTGTGTTATATTAGTTCTCAACAAGACATATTGGTACAAGGTTATCAAGGTAACAATGTCTTTATTATTATTATTATTATTATTATTATTATTATTATTACGTTCTGAGTTCAAATTCCGCCGAGGGGTCCTACCGGGGTCGATTAAATAAGTACCAGTTACGCGCTGGGGTCGATGTAATCGAATTCTAGTTTGCACGCACAACGGTAGGAACCAAGGAAATTCTGACCTATGGCACCATAACGACAAGGATTCCTTAAACACTCGTTGATGTCTGAAAAATGAAGGAGAAATTTTATTATGTTCAAAATTATTTGAAGAAAGAAAGAGTATTTCAATGGAAATTGAGCCCTAACTCTACCCCTAACCCCTAACCTGAACCCTTCTGTAACCCGAACCCCCGAGACCACTTTTGTGACCACCCGAGACCCCATCTGTGACCAAACTTTCAGAGACTAACCAAAACGCCTGACCATGTGAGCCCCTCATCCCTGTGACAAGCGAGACCCCTTCCTGTGCCCACCCAATTCCGGAGACCCCACCAATTCCGGAGACCCCACCAATTCCGGAGACCCCACCAATTCCCGAGACCCCACCAATTCCCGAGACCCCACCAATTCCGGAAACCCCACCAATTCCCGAGACCCCACCAATTCCCGAAACCCCACGAAATCCCGAGACTAACCCTAACCCTAACCCTAACCCTAAACCCTAACACTAACCCTAACCCAACCCTAATCCTAAGCCCTAACCCAACCCTAACCCTAACCCTAGCCCTAACCCTAGCCCTAGCCCTAACCCTAGCCCTAACCCCTAACCCTAACCCAAACCCTAACCCTAACCCCACCCTAACCCTGACCCTAACCCAACCCAACCCAACCCTAACCCTAACCCTAACCCCTAAACCCTAACCGTAACCCTAACCCTAACCCAACCCTAACACTAACCCCTAACCCTAAACCTAAACCCTAAAACCTAACCCTAAACCCTAACCCTAACCCCTAACCCCCAACCCAACCCTAACCCTAACCGTAACCCGACCCTTACCCTAACCCCAACCCCGACCCTAACCTAACCCTAACCCAACCCTAACACTAACCCTAACCCAAGCCTAACCCTAACCCAACCCTAACCCTAACCCAAACCTAACCCAAACCCTAACCGTAACCCAACCCTAACCCTATCCCTAACCCAACCCTAACCCTAACCCAACCCTAACCCTAACCCAACCCTAACCCTAACCCAACCCTAACCCTATCCCAACCCCAAACCCAACCCTAACCCTAACCCAACCCTAACCTAACCCAACCCTAACCCTAACCCTAACCCAACCCAACTCTAACCCAACCCCAACCCTAACCCAACCCTAACCCCTAACCCTTAACCCTAACCCTAACCCAACCCTAACCCCAACCCCAACCCTAACCCTAACCCTAACCCAACCCTAACCCAACCCTAACCCCTAACCTAACCCTAACCCCAACCCCAACCCCAACCCAACCCTAACCCTAACCCTAACCCTAACCCAACCCTAACCCTAACCCTAACCCTAACCCCAACCCCAACCCCAACCCCAACCCTAACCCTACCCTAACCCTAACCCAACCCTAACCCTAACCCCAACCCCAACCCCAACCCCAACCCTAACCCTAACCCTAACCCTAACCCTAACCCTAACCCTAACCCTTAACAATATTAACAATAATATAAAAGATGTGTGTTGTTATAAACATAACAAAGAAACTATTTCAAGAGAGAAATATAAAAAATATAGCTAAGAAACAAGAAAACTATAAGACATTGTTATTTATATCTTTATAAATCCGAGTAAAATTACATAATGGATTTTAAAAAAACAGAAAAAATGAAATAAAATTTATGTTCCTGAAACAAAATCTGAAACAGAATGTATACTCATACGTGTGTGTATTGTGTCGATGTATATATAATAAAAAA
>NC_042998.1:206276111-206278611 GCF_006345805.1 Octopus sinensis | reverse complement strand
AACCTAGGAAATTCTGACATATGGCACCATAACGACAAGGATTCCTTAAACACTCGTTGATGTCTGAAAAATGAAGCAGATATTTTATTATGTTCAAAATTATTTGAAGCAAAGAAAGAGTATTTCAATGGAAATTGAGCCCTAACTCTACCCCTAACCCCTAACCCGAACCCCTTCTGTACCCTGAACCCCGAGACCACTTTTGTGACCACCCGAGACCCCATCTGTGACCCAACTTCCAGAGACTAACCCAAACCCCTGACCATGTGAGCCCCTCATCCCTGTGACAAGCGAGACCCCTTCCTCCTGTGCCCACCCAATCCCGGAGACCCCACCAATTCGGGAGACCCCCCAATTCCGGAGACCCCCCACCAATCCGGAGACCCCACCAATTCCGGAGACCCCACCAATTCCGGAGACCCCACCAATTCCCGAGACCCCACCAATTCCCGAGACTACCCCTAACCCTAGCCCTAAAACTACCCTAACCCTACCCCACCCTAACCCTAACCCAAACCCTAACCCAACCCTAACCCTAACCCAACCCTAACCCTAACCTAGCCCCTAACCCTAACCGTAACCCTAACCCAACCGTTAACCCTAACCCTAACCCCTAACCCAATCCTAACCCTAACCCTAACCCAACCCCAACCGTAACCTAACCCAACCCTACCCTAACCCAGCCCCTAACCCTAACCCTAACACTAACCCAAACCCAACCCTAACACCCAACCCTAAACCCTACCACCAAACCCTACCCTACCCTAACCCCAACCCTAACCCTAACCCAACCCAAACCCTAACCCTAACCCAACCCAACCCCAAACCCAACCCTAACAATAAACCCAACCCTAACCCAACCCTAACCTAACCCTAACCAAACCCAACCCTAACCCAACCCAACCCTAACCCTAACCCAACCCTAACCCTTAACCCTAACCCTAACCCAACCCTAACCCCAACCCCAACCCGTAACCCAACCTAACCCAACCCTATCCCTAACCTAAACCCTAACCCAACCCCAACCCTAACCCTATCACTAACCCACCCCTAACCCTAACCCACCCCTAACCCTAACCCTAACACAACCCCAACCCAACCTCCAACCCCAACCGTAAACCCTTAACCCTAACCCAACCCTAACCAACCCTAACCCCAACCCAACCCCAAGCCCAACCCCAACCCTAACCCTAACCCAACCCCAAACCCCAACCCTAACCCACCCTAACCCAACCCACCCAACCCAAACCCTAACCCTAACCCTAAACCCTACCCTAACCCTTAAACAATAATATAAAAGATGTGTGTTGTTATAAACATAACAAAGAAACTATTTCAAGAGAGAAATATAAAAAATATAGCTAAGAAACAAGAAAAACTATAAGACATTGTTATTTATATCTTTATAAATCCGAGTAAAATTACATAATGTTTTTAAAAAAACAGAAAAATGAAATAAAATTTATGTTCCTGAAACAAAAAAGTGAAACAGAATGTATACTCATACGTTGTGTATTGTGTCGATGTATATATAATAAAAAAAACAGTCTATATCTTTATACTGGCCACAAGTGCGAGTGTCAATAGTTTATTTACATTGATTCGTATATGGCTTCCTTTATTGAATTCTAATTTAGAAAGATTGAAATCAATTCACTATTCACGAGTGAGTTCATATTCTTATGTATATGTACATATAAACACATTAAACAAGAAGAATGTCTTACGTATTGTCATGCGTGTGTTTATAGTGTGTGCGTGTGTTATATTAGTTCTCAACAAGACATATTGGTACAAGGTTATCAACAGGTAACAATGTCTTTATTATTATTATTATTATTATATGTTCTGAGTTCCAAATCCGCCGAGGGGTCCTACCGGGGTCGATTAAATAAGTACCAGTTACGCGCTGGGTCGATGTAATCGAATTCCGGTTTGCACGCACAACGGTAGGAAACCTAGGAAATTCTGACATATGGCACCATAACGACAAGGATTCCTTAAACACTCGTTGATGTCTGAAAAATGAAGCAGAAATTTATTATGTTCAAAATTATTTGAAGCAAAGAAAGAGTATTTCAATGGAAATTGACCCCTAACTCTACCCTTAACCACTAACCCGAACCTCTTCTGTAACCCTGAACCCCCGAGACCACTTTTATGACCAACCGAGACCCCATCTGTGACCCAACTTCCAGAGACTAACCCAAACCCCTGACCATGTGAGCCCCTCATCCCTGTGACAATCGAGACCCCTTCCTGTGCCCCCCCAATTCCGGAGACCCCCCCAATTCCGAAGACCACCCACCAATTCCGGAGAACCCACCATTCGGAGACCCCACCCCCCCCCACCAATTCCCGAGACTAACCCTAACCCCTAACACTAACCCTAACCAACCCTAACCCTAAGCCCTAACACTAACCCAACCCTAACCCTAACCCTAACCTAACCCTAACCTAACCCTACCCTAACCCTAAACCCTAACCCTAACCCTAACGC
>NC_042998.1:206271111-206273611 GCF_006345805.1 Octopus sinensis | reverse complement strand
AACCCAACCCTAGTCCAACCCTAACCCTAACCCCAACCCCTTTCCCAACCCCTAACCCTAACCCGACCCTAACCTAAACCCTAACCCTAACCCAACCCTAACCCACCCCTAACCCTAACCCTAACCCAACCCCAACCCCAACCCCAAACCCTAACACTTAACCCTAACCCAAACCTAACCAACCCTAACCCTAACCCCAACCCCAACCCTAACCCTAAACCCTAACCCTAACCCTAACCCAACCCTAACCCTAACCCTAACCCAACCCCAACCCTAACCCTAACCCTAGCCCTAACCCTAGCCCTAGCCCTAACCCAAACCCAACCCTAACCCTAACCCAACCCCAACCCAACCCTAACCCTAACCCTAACCCCTAAACCCTAACCGTAACCCTAAACCTAACCCTAACCCAACCCTAACCAACCCCAACCCTAACCCTAAACCCTAACCCTAACCCTAACCCTAACCCAACCCTAACCCTAACCCTAACCCAACCCCAACCCCAACCCCTAACCCTAACCCTAACCCAACCCAACCATAACCCTAACCCAACCCTAACCCAACCCCAACCCAACCCCAACCCCTAACCCTAACCCAACCCAACCCTAACCCTAACCCAACCCTAACCCAACCCAACCCTAACCCTAACCCAACCCTATCCCAAACCCTAACCCTAACCCTAACCCTAACCCTAACCCACCCCTAACCCTAAACCTAACCCAACCCCAACCCTAACCCTAACCCTAACCCTAACCCAACCCTAACCCTAACCCAACCCTAACCCAACCCCAACCCAACCCCAACCCCAACCCCTAACCTAACCCTAACCCTAACCCTAACCCTAACCCTAACCCAAACCAACCCTAACCCTAACCCTAACCCTAACCCTAACCCTAACCCTAACCCTTAACAATATTAACAATAATATAAAAGATGTATGTTGTTATAAACATAACAAAGAAACTATTTCAAGAGAGAAATATAAAAAATATAGCTAAGAAACAAGAAAACTATAAGACATTGTTATTTTTATCTTTATAAATCCGAGTAAAATTACATAATGGATTTTAAAAAAACAGAAAAAATGAAATAAAATTTATGTTCCTGAAACAAAAAAGTGAAACAGAATGTATACTCATATGTGTGTGTATTGTGTCGATGTATATATAATAAAAAAACAGTCTATATATTTATACTGGCGACAAGTGTGAGTGTCAATAGTTTATTATACATTGATTCGTATATGGCTTCCTTTATTGAATTCTAATTTAGAAAGATTGAAATCAATTCACTATTCACGAGTGAGTTCATATTCTTATGTATATGTACATATAAACACATTAAACAAGAAAGAATGTCTTTATGTATTGTCATGCGTGTGTTTATATGTGTGTGCGTGTGTTATATTAGTTCTCAACAAGACATATTGGTACAATGTTATCAAGGTAACAATGTCTTTATTATTATTATTATTATTATATTATTATTATTACGTTCTGAGTTCAAATTCCGCCGAGGGGTCCTACCGGGGTCGATTAAATAAGTACCAGTTACGCGCTGGGGTCGATGTAATCGAATTCTGGTTTGCACGCACAACAGTAGGAACCTAGGAAATTCTGACATATGGCACCATAACGACAAGGATTCCTTAAACACTCGTTGATGTCTGAAAAATGAAGCAGAAATTTTATTATGTTCAAAATTATTTGAAGCAAAGAAAGAGTATTTCAATGGAAATTGAGCCCTAACTCTACCCCTAACCCCTAACCCGAACCCCTTCTGTAACCCTGAACCCCCGAGACCACTTTTGTGACCACCCGAGACCCCATCTGTGACCCAACTTCCAGAGACTAACCCAAACCCCTGACCATGTGAGCCCCTCATCCCTGTGACAAGCGAGACCCCTTCCTGTGCCCACCCAATTCGGGAGACCCCACCAATTCCGGAGACCCCACCAATTCCGGAGACCCCACCAATTCCCGAGACCCCACCAATTCCCGAGACCCCACCAATTCCCGAGACTAACCCTAACCCTAGCCCTAACCCTAGCCCTAACCCCTAACCCTAACCCTAACCCAAACCCTAACCCAACCCTAACCCTAACCCAACCCTAACCCTAACCCTAGCCCCTAAACCCTAACCGTAACCCTAACCCAACCGTAAACCCTAACCCTAACCCCTAACCCAAACCTAACCCTAACCCTAACCCCAACCCCAACCCTAACCTAACCCAACCCTAACCCTAACCCAACCCTAACCCAACCCTAACACTAACCCAAACCCTAACCCTAACCCAACCCTAACCCAAACCCTAACCCTAACCCAACCCTAACCCTAACCCAACCCCAACCCTAACTCTAACCCAACCCCAAACCCAACCCTAAGCTAACCCAACCCTAACCTAACCCTAACCCAACCCAACCCTAACCCAACCCAACCCTAACCCTAACCCAACCCTAACCCTTAACCCTAACCCTAACCCAACCCTAACCCCAACCCC
>NC_042998.1:206263611-206266111 GCF_006345805.1 Octopus sinensis | reverse complement strand
TAATACTAACATCATTATTATTATTATCATTTTTATCATTATTATTATTACTATTACTGCTACTTTTACTACTACTCCACTACTACTACTACTATTACTATTACTACTATTATTATTATTGTTATTATTATTATTAATATTATTATCATTATTATTATTATTACTATTACTACTACTAGTACTACTAATACTATTATTGTTATTATTACTATTATTATTACTACAACTATTAGTATTGCTATTACTACTATTACTACTAAAACTACTATTACTACTACTACTACTTCTACTACTATAATTATTATTTTTAATATTATTATTATTATTATTACTAATACTATTAGTATTACTACTACTACACCTACTACTACTATGATTATTATTAAGATTATCATTATTTTTATTATTATTATTACTATTACAATTATTATTACTATTATTATTACTATTACAATTACTATTACTACTATTACTAATACCACTACTACTACTACTACTGCAACTACTACTCCTATTATTAGTAATATTATTAATATTATAATTATTAATATTACTACTATTATTACTATTATTATTATTATTATTACTATAACTATTACAACTACTACTACTATTAAAACTACTATTATTATAATTATTAATATTTCTAGTATCATCATTATTATTATAAATATTATTATTACTATTACTATTAATATTTCTATTACTATTACTATAACAACTACTACTACTACTATGATTATTGTAATTGTTAGTATTATCATTATTATTATTATTATTACTATTACAATTACTATAACTAATACTACTACTACTACAACTACTATTGTTACTACTACTACTATTATTATTATTATTATTATTATTATCATTATTATTATCACATTTATTATTATTATTATCATTATTATTATTATTATCATTATCATTAGTATTATTATTACTATTACTACTACTACTACTTCTACTACTACTACTACTACTATTCTAATTATTATTATTACTATTATTAATATTATTATTATTATTATTATTACTATTTAAACTACTACTACTACTACTTCTACAACTACTACTACTACTAATAGTACTACTATTACTACTACTACTACTACAATACTACTACTATTATTATTATTATCATCGTAATTATTATTACAATTACTACTATGAGTACTACTAATACTACTACTACTACTATTATTATTATTATTATTTTTATTATTATCATTATCATTATTATTATTATTGCTATTGCTACTACAACTACTACGGCTGCTACAATTGCTACTACTACTACTACAACTATTATTATTATTTTTACTACTACTACTACTACTACTACTACCATTATTATTATTAATAATATTATTATTATTTTAATTTTTATTATTATCTTTATTACTATTATTATAATTATTTCTATTACTAAAACTATTACTTCTACTACTACTACTACAAATACGACTCCTACTGTTATTATTATTAATATTAATATTATTTTTATTAGTATTATTATCATTTTAAAAAATTTTTATACTACTACAACAACTACCACAACTACTACTACCACTTTTATTATTATAATTATTATTACTATTACTACTACTACTACTATTATTATTATAATTACGACTACTACTACTACTACAACAATTATTATTATTATAATTATTATTAATATTATTTTCACTATCATTACTAATATTACTACTATTACTACTTCTACTACCACTACTACTACTACTACTATTACTACTACTACAACTTTTACTACTACTATTTTTATTATTATTATTAACATTTTTGTTATCATTATTATTATCATTATTATTATTATTATTATTATTATTATTATCATTATTATTATTATGAATATTATTATTACTATTACTAGTACTACTACTAATATTATTATTATTATTATCATTATTATTATTACTATTATTACTGCTACTACTACTACTACGACTATTATTATTAGTATTATTATGACTATAACTATTAATACTACCATTAGCATAACTATTACTACTACTACTAATAAAACTACTACTATTATTATTATTATTATTATTAATATTATTATTATTATAATTACTATTAATATTACTACTATTAGAATTACTACTACTACAACTACTATGATTATTATTAATATTATAATTATTATTATTATTACTACTATAACTACTATTAATATTACTACGACTAATACTACTACTACTATCATTATTATTATTACTATTATTATTATTATTATCATTATCATTATCAACATCCTTATTATTATTTTTATAATTATTGATGTTATTATTATCATTACTATTCCTATTACTATTACTACTACTACTACTACTACTACTACTTCTACTACTGCAACTACTACTACTACAAGTACTACTACTGCAACTACTACTACTATTATTAATAATATTATTATTATTAATAATATTATTACTATTATGATTATTATTATTATTCTTACTATAACTATTAC